>NC_084626.1:51515063-51550063 GCF_033978795.1 Nerophis ophidion
GGACCACCATTCTCTTTCACTTCTCTGGAAAGTGAAACTTGGTTCTGTGCACTAAATCATAGGCACTAAAAAAGTCGGATTCCCCAAAAACACTTTTTTTTTTTAGCGCTTTGAATGCAAGTTATTTTTTACATTGATTTTTATACTCTGAATTTTTTTTTAGACAAAACGGTCACGCTCACCTTCCTTGGCAGCTGATGGTGACGTCCACAGCGTTCTGATCCAACTGGCTGGTCATCAACACCACGTTGGACATCTGCTCGATCGCAACACTCTCGATGCCCTCTGCAGGATGAGTGAGGAACAGCAAAGAGTTAGAAGAAGTGAGGAACAGCAAAGAGTTAGGAGAAGTGGGGAACAGCAAAGGGTTAGGAGAATTGGGGAAAAAACAAAGAGTTAGGAGAAGTGGGGAACAGCAAAGAGTTAGCATAAGTGAGGAAAACCAAAGAGCCATGAGGAACACCAAAGAGTTAGGAGAAGTGAGGAACAGCAAAGAGTTAGGAGAAGTGAGGAACAGCAAAGAGTTAGGAGAAGTGGGGAACAGCAAAGAGTTAGGAGAAGTGGGGAAAAGCAAAGAGTTAGGACAAGTAAGGAACAACAAAGTGTTAAGAGAAGTGGGGAACACCATAGAGTTAGGAGAAGTGAGGCACAGCAAAGAGTTAGAAGAAGAGAGGAACAGCAAAGAGTTAGAAGAAGTGTGAAACAGCAAAGAGTTAGGAGAAGTGAGGAACAGCAAAGAGTTAGGAGAAGTGGGGAACAGCAAAGAGTTAGGAGAAGTGGGGAACAGCAAAGAGTTAGGAGAAGTGGGGAAAAGCAAAGAGTTAGGAGAAGTGAGGCACAGCAAAGAGTTAGAAGAAGAGAGGAACAGCAAAGAGTTAGAAGAAGTGTGAAACAGCAAAGAGTTAGGAGAAGTGAGGAACAGCAAAGAGTTAGGAGAAGTGGGGAACAGCAAAGAGTTAGGAGAAGTGAGGAACAGCAAAGAGTTAGGAGAAGTGAGGAACAGCAAAGAGTTAGGAGAAGTGGGGAACAGCAAAGAGTTAGGAGAAGTGGGGAAAAGCAAAGAGTTAGGACAAGTAAGGAACAACAAAGTGTTAAGAGAAGTGGGGAACAGCATAGAGTTAGGAGAAGTGAGGCACAGCAAAGAGTTAGAAGAAGAGAGGAACAGCAAAGAGTTAGAAGAAGTGTGAAACAGCAAAGAGTTAGGAGAAGTGAGGAACAGCAAAGAGTTAGGAGAAGTGGGGAACAGCAAAGAGTTAGGAGAAGTGGGGAACAGCAAAGAGTTAGGAGAAGTGGGGAAAAGCAAAGAGTTAGGAGAAGTGAGGCACAGCAAAGAGTTAGAAGAAGAGAGGAACAGCAAAGAGTTAGAAGAAGTGTGAAACAGCAAAGAGTTAGGAGAAGTGAGGAACAGCAAAGAGTTAGGAGAAGTGGGGAACAGCAAAGAGTTAGGAGAAGTGAGGAACAGCAAATAGTTAGCATAAGTGAGGAACAGCAAAGAGTTAGGAGAAGTGGGGAACAGCAAAGAGTTAGGAGAAGTGAGGAACAGCAAAGAGTTAGCATAAGTGAGGAAAACCAAAGAGCCATGAGGAACACCAAAGAGTTAGGAGAAGTGAGGCACAGCAAAGAGTTAGAAGAAGTGAGGAACACCAAAGAGTTAGAAGAAGTGAGGAACACCAAAGAGTTAGAAGAAGTGAGGAACACCAAAGAGTTAGCATAAGTGAGGAACAGCAAAGAGTTAGGAGAAGTGGGGAACAGCAAAGAGTTAGGAGAAGTGAGGAACAGCAAAGAGTTAGCATAAGTGAGGAACACCAAAGAGTTAGAAGAAGTGAGGAACACCAAAGAGTTAAAAGAAGTGGGGAACAGCAAAGAGTTAGGAGAAGTGGGGAACAGCAAGGAGCCATGAGAAGTGAGGAACAGCAAAAAGCCAAGGTAAGTGAGGAACAGCAAAGAGCCATGAGAAGTGAGGAGCAGCAAAGAGTGAGGAGAAGTGAGGAAGAGCAAAAAGTTAGGAGAAGTGAGGAAGAGCAAAAAGCCAAGATAAGTGAGGAACAGCAAAGAGCCATGAGAAGTGAGGGACAGCAAAGAGTTAGGAGAAGTGGGGAACAGCAAAGAGTTAGGAGAAGTGAGGAACAGCAAGGAGCCATGAGAAGTGAGGAACAGCAAAAAGCCAAGGTAAGTGAGGAACAGCAAAGAGCCATGAGAAGTGAGGAGCAGCAAAGAGTTAGGAGAAGTGAGGAAGAGCAAAAAGTTAGGAGAAGTGAGGAAGAGCAAAAAGCCAAGATAAGTGAGGAACAGCAAAGAGCCATGAGAAGTGAGGAACAGCAAAGAGCCATGAAAAGTGAGGAACAGCAAAGAGTTAGCATAAGTGAGGAAAACCAAAGAGCCATGAGGAACAGCAAAGAGTTAGTAGAAGTGAGGAACAGCAAAGAGTTAGAAGAAGTGAGGAACACCAAAGATTTAGAAGAAGTGAGGAACACCAAAGAGTTAGAAGAAGTGAGGAACAGCAAAAAGTTAGGAGAAGTGGGGAACAGCAAAGAGTTAGGAGAAGTGGGGAACAGCAAAGAGTCAGGAGAAGTGGGGAAAAGCAAAGAGTTAGGAGAAGTAAGGAACAACAAAGTGTTAAGAGAAGTGGGGAACAGCGAAAGTTAGGAGAAGTGAAGAACAGCAAAGAGTTAGAAGAAGTGAGGAACAGCAAAGAGTTAGGAGAAGTGAGGAACAGCAAAGAGTTAGGAGAAGTGGGGAACAGCAAAGAGTTAGGAGAAGTGGGGAGCAGCAAAGAGTTAGGAGAAGTGGGGAAAAGCAAAGAGTTAGGACAAGTAAGGAACAACAAAGTGTTAAGGGAAGTGGGGAACAGCGTAGAGTTAGGAGAAGTGAGGCACATCAAAGAGTTAGAAGAAGAGAGGAACAGCAAAGAGTTAGAAGAAGTGTGAAACAGCAAAGAGCTAGGAGAAGTGAGGAACAGCAAAGAGTTAGGAGAAGTGGGGAACAGCAAAGAGTTAGGAGAAGTGGGGAACAGCAAATAGTTAGGAGAAGTGGGGAAAAGCAAAGAGTTAGGAGAAGTAAGGAAGAGCAAAAAGTTAGGAGAAGTGAGGAAGAGCAAAAAGCCAAGATAAGTGAGGAACAGCAAAGAGCCATGAGAAGTGAGGAACAGCAAAGAGCCATGAAAAGTGAGGAACAGCAAAGAGTTAGCATAAGTGAGGAAAACCAAAGAGCCATGAGGAACAGCAAAGAGTTAGTAGAAGTGAGGAACAGCAAAGAGTTAGAAGAAGTGAGGAACACCAAAGAGTTAGAAGAAGTGAGGAACACCAAAGAGTTAGAAGAAGTGAGGAACAGCAAAGAGTTAGGAGAAGTGGGGAACAGCAAAGAGTTAGGAGAAGTGGGGAACAGCAAAGAGTCAGGAGAAGTGGGGAAAAGCAAAGAGTTAGGAGAAGTAAGGAACAACAAAGTGTTAAGAAAAGTGGGGAACAGCGAAAGTTAGGAGAAGTGAGGAACAGCAAAGAGTTAGAAGAAGTGAGGAACAGCAAAGAGTTAGGAGAAGTGAGGAACAGCAAAGAGTTAGGAGAAGTGGGGAACAGCAAAGAGTTAGGAGAAGTGGGGAGCAGCAAAGAGTTAGGAGAAGTGGGGAAAAGCAAAGAGTTAGGACAAGTAAGGAACAACAAAGTGTTAAGGGAAGTGGGGAACAGCGTAGAGTTAGGAGAAGTGAGGCACAGCAAAGAGTTAGAAGAAGAGAGGAACAGCAAAGAGTTAGAAGAAGTGTGAAACAGCAAAGAGCTAGGAGAAGTGAGGAACAGCAAAGAGTTAGGAGAAGTGGGGAACAGCAAAGAGTTAGGAGAAGTGGGGAACAGCAAAGAATTAGGAGAAGTGGGGAAAAGCAAAGAGTTAGGAGAAGTAAGGAACAACAAAGTGTTAAGGGAAGTGGGGAACAGCATAGAGTTAGGAGAATTAAAGAACAGCAAAGAGTTAGGAGAAGTAAGGAACACCAAAGAGTTAGGAGAAGTAAGGAACACCAAAGAGTTAGGAGAAGTGGGGAACAGCAAGGAGTTAGGAGAAGTAAGGAACACCAAAGAGTTAGGAGAAATAAGGAACAGCAAATACTCAGAAGAAGTGAGGAACAGCAAAGAGTTAGGAGAAGTAGGGAACAGCAAAGAGCCATGAGAAGTGAGGAACACCAAAGAGCCACGAGAAAGAAGTAAGGAACAGCAACGAGCCATGAGAAGTGAGGAACAGCAAAGAGTTAGGAGAAGTGAGGAACAGCAAAGAGCCATGAGAAAGACCAAAAACCCCTGCTGAGTGTGGCACAGGACTTACGGATGACATTGACAGAGGTGGTGAGGGAGCCATATCTGTAGACCATGCAGTCAGCTGACAAGTCGGCTTGTCTCTTGACAACCACCAGAGCCACTTCTTCTCCTTCAGCCGGGACCTCAGTAGGAACCATCTCCTCATCTCCTGCTGGTCACACACAATCATCACACTCTTCTACTGGACAATACACCCTTGGATGTACAATGTTTATATATAATGCAGAGTAGTGACTCAAAGGCACAACAAACAAGTCAAGTGGTCTTCCGACTCATGTCCGGGACTACAAGACACTCTAAGGGCCTTCAGGGGTCGGACGTGGGGAACTCATTATTGGCTCCATTAATCCTGCCTGGCAATAAATTCTCATCTTAGACTTGATAAACAAATAATATATGACACACCTGCTGGAGCGGCAGTATCTTCCAGGTTGTCATCAGTCACAGCTGTTTCAGCCTCGGCATCAGTGGCTTCTTCTCCAGCTGTGCTCTCCGTGGCTGCAAGAACTCCACCATCAGCTACAGGGTCAGGTTGGAGCAGCTCTGCGGCATCATCAGCGCCTGCAGCAGCAACTTCTGGGGCGGCGCTGACGGCAGCGTTCAGATCCTCCGGGAGAACCGCGGTGGCCGCGTCGACCGCGGCTTCCTCTCCCTCGGCCACAGGTGCTGCTGAGGCGGCGGTGGCAGGCAGGTCTTCTGCTGCTTCGTCTTCTGCCGTCACCTCAGCGGTGGCAACCTCACCGTCCGCCTCCTCTGGCGCAGCGGTGGCAGCTGCATCCAGTTCTGCTGGGACGATGGCTGTGTCGATTCCTGCAGGTGCAACAGAGGCGGCTTCCACTTCTCCTGCCGCTGCAACTTCTGTGGCTTCTGCCGCTGCATCTTCTGTGGCTTCTGCGGCTGCAACTTCTGTGGCTTCTGCCGCTGCATCTTCTGTGGCTTCTGCCGCTGCATCTTCTGTGGCTTCTGCTGCTGCATCTTCTGTGGCTTCTGCCGCTGCATCTTCTGTGGCTTCTGCCGCTGCATCTTCTGTGGCTTCTGCCGCTGCATCTTCTGTGGCTTCTGCGGCTGCATCTTCTGTGGTTTCTGCTGCTGCATCTTCTGTGGCTTCTGCCGCTGCATCGTCTGTGGCTTCTGCCGCTGCATCTTCTGTGGCATCTGCTGTTGCATCTTCAGCTGCTGCGAGGTTGGTGTCAGCGGCAGGAACATCTTCTGCTTCAGTTGCGGCTTCTTCTGTGTCATCCGCTGCGGCTGCTGGGTCGGCGTCAGCAGCAGGAGCATCCGCTGCTGGGTCAGGCGCAGGGGTCACCACCACGACCGAGGCGTCAACAGGAACCACTAAAGGGAAGTAGGAGACAACTTTGAAAAATCAGCTTTATAAACTCAATTCAGCCATGATATGCGGGTCGTGCATGTGTGTGTGTGCACCATCTCACCAGCAGAGGGTGCTGTGCAGCCATTGGGGATGCTGGCCATCAGGACCACCTGGGGCTTGAAGGTGCCCACTGAAAGGTAGGTGTGCGTGACCGTGCGCTCCCTGGAGATGAGCGTCCCGGAGCCGTCTCCAAAGTCCCAGGTGAAGCTGACATCGGCGCCGCTCATGTACTGGCTGGGATCGTGGAGGCTGACGGCGAAGGCGATGGCCCGGTTCTGGATGAAGTTGGAGTCGGCCTGGTTGATGTCATTGACCTGGCTGAGGGAGACGGTGAAGGGGACTTGGTCTGCAGATGGAGTCAGGAGTCAGCGGGAGAAGTTCCCACATAGACTGATCATTGTTGGATTGTTCTGATGCTCGCCTGTGATGGTGAAGACCGTGGAGGCGTAACCCAGCGGGATGAACTTGTTCTTCCCCCGGCAGTGGTAGATGACCAGCTCCATGCTGTAGGAGCCCAGGGCCACGTTGTCTGTGGCCATGGTGAGGGAGGAGGAGGGTCCATCTGCCACCTGCCAGTACTTCCCTGTAGTCCAACATTTGCAATATGATTATGCTGCTATCCAAACAACCAAATACCAATCGTCATAAAAGCTTTCATTTCCATATTTTTAATGATGTATACCGAATTTTTCAGACCATAAGGCGCACTTAAATACTTTCATTTGCCCTAAATTGGTTAGCGCGCCTTATGTACCCAATAATTCTGGAAGCCATTTTATTTGGTAAATGGTGTAATGATAAGAGGGATCAGTAGATGGCAGTCACACATAAAAGATAGGTGTGAACTGCAGGTTGATGCCTGTTCAATAAATGACACAAGCAAGTACTCATAAGCAAGCAACACCAAAACATTGATGTTTCATTGAGAATATAGAACATTATGTTTGTTGGTGTGGAAGTGAAACGGTCTTACCCAACGTCTTCCACACGTACACGTAGTGAGGATTCTTGTCCCGGGCGAGGGTGAAAGGTGTGCCGTCAGGGAAAACCGCGCTCTGCTCTGTGTTTTGGTCTGGATACACAGACTGGCCCTCCTGGTAATCTTTACCTGGAAATGAAGTTGCAACTTAGTTATCAAATACAGTCGGACAACAACGCTCCAGATCTGACGAGGTGAAGTTCTGCACTGTCGAAAACTGGTCTAATGGTCTAAAATCATGCATGATGTTTGCACCAAGTCTTCTATCTCTTGTGTCAGGACAAGAACTGTACGAGCTGCATGTTCTCCGTGGGGGTGCCCCAGGGATCAACCATGGGACCCCTGCTGTTCAGTGCATGAAGATCTTCTTGGCTTCTGTTCAGAGGTCATGATGTTGTCCTTCCTCAGGATCTTCAGGTTGTGGAGTCACTTTGTAACCAGTCCACTGGACTGTTCCTTCTGCTGCTGCTCTGTTGTTGTCCAGGTGTGTCACCAGATGTTGTTGTCCAGGTGTCACCAGATGTTGTCGTCCAGGTGTCACTAGATGTTGTTGTCCAGGTGTGTCACCAGTTGTTGTTGTCCAGGTGTCACTAGATGTTGATGTCCGGGTGTCACTAGATGTTGTTGTCCAGGTGTGTCACCAGTTGTTGTTGTCCAGGTGTCACCAGATGTTGTCGTCCAGGTGTCACCAGATGTTGTTGTCCAGGTGTGTCACCAGTTTTTGTTGTCCAGGTGTCACTAGATGTTGATGTCCGGGTGTCACTAGATGTTGTTGTCCAGGTGTGTCACCAGTTGTTGTTGTCCAGGTGTCACCAGATGTTGTCGTCCAGGTGTCACCAGATGTTGTTGTCCAGGTGTGTCACCAGTTTTTGTTGTCCAGGTGTCACTAGATGTTGATGTCCGGGTGTCACTAGATGCTGTTGTCCAGGTGTGTCACCAGTTGTTGTTGTCCAGGTGTCACTAGATGTTGTTGTCCAGGTGTGTCACCATTTGTTGTTGCCCAGGTTACTAGATGTTGTTGTCTGCGTGTCACTAGATGTTGTTGTCCAGGTGTGTCACCAGTTGTTGTTGTCCAGGTGTCACTAGATGTTGTTGTCCAGGTGTGTCACCAGTTGTTGTTGTCCAGGTGTCACTAGATGTTGTTGTCCAACTGTCACTAGATGTTGTTGTCCAGGTGTGTCACCAGTTGTTGTTGTCCAGGTGTCACTAGATGTTGTTGTCCAGGTGTGTCACCAGTTGTTGTTGTCCAGGTGTCACCAGATGTTGTCGTCCAGGTGTCACCAGATGTTGTTGTCCAGGTGTGTCACCAGTTTTTGTTGTCCAGGTGTCACTAGATGTTGATGTCCGGGTGTCACTAGATGTTGTTGTCCAGGTGTGTCACCAGTTGTTGTTGTCCAGGTGTCACCAGATGTTGTCGTCCAGGTGTCACCAGATGTTGTTGTCCAGGTGTGTCACCAGTTTTTGTTGTCCAGGTGTCACTAGATGTTGATGTCCGGGTGTCACTAGATGTTGTTGTCCAGGTGTGTCACCAGTTGTTGTTGTCCAGGTGTCACTAGATGTTGTTGTCCAGGTGTGTCACCATTTGTTGTTGCCCAGGTTACTAGATGTTGTTGTCTGCGTGTCACTAGATGTTGTTGTCCAGGTGTGTCACCAGTTGTTGTTGTCCAGGTGTCACTAGATGTTGTTGTCCAGGTGTGTCACCAGTTGTTGTTGTCCAGGTGTCACTAGATGTTGTTGTCCAACTGTCACTAGATGTTGTTGTCCAGGTGTGTCACCAGTTGTTGTTGTCCAGGTGTCACTAGATGTTGTTGTCCAGGTGTGTCACCAGTTGTTGTTGTCCAGGTGTGACTAGATGTTGTTGTCCAGGTGTGTCACCAGTTGTTGTTGTCCAGGTGTCACCAGATGTTGTTGTCCAGGTGTGTCACCAGTTGTTGTTATCCAAGTGTCACCAGATGTTGTTGTCCAGGTGTCACCAGATGTTGTTGTCCAGGTTACTAGATGTTGTTGTCCAGGTGTCACCAGTTGTTATTGTCCAGGTGTGTCACCAGCTGTTATTGTCCAGGTGTGTCACCAGCTGTTATTGTCCAGGTGTGTCACCAGGTGTTGTTGTCCAGGGTGTGCCACTAGCTGTTGTTGTCCAGGTGTTCCACCAGCTGTTGTTGTCCAGGTGTGTCACCAGCTGTTATTGTCCAGGTGTGTCACCAGGTGTTGTTGTCCAGGTGTGTCACCAGGTGTTGTTGTCCAGGTGTGCCACTAGCTGTTGTTGTCCAGGTGTTCCACCAGCTGTTGTTGTCCAGGTGTGTATAGTTCCTATTTTGGCCACTGTAACATGACACGGTTTGAACAGTAACACTGTTTGTGAATACAGGAAAATAAAACGTTGTACTTCAATGTCCTACCACTAGATGGAGCCTTGGTACCACTAGTGGAACGCGTACCACGGTCTAAGAACAACCGGTAGAACTCACGAGTTCCAATTTAAGGCCAAGACCTACACACGGATCTTCTTTCCGAGTCACATGGTGCGCTGCGAGCCAGTCACTACCATGTTGCCTGACCACGAGATCGTGCATGTAACTGTTGGGTACAGTTCTCCAGTGGTCTGTCTGTCATTTGGTTATTTCCCTGGTTCTGTATCATTTCCTGTCCTGGTACTTGGGCTTTCTTTGGTGTGTTTCGACTGTTCTGTTTCCCCGGGATTATTGTGTCTCTGCTTGTGACGTATCCTGTTACACCTGCTCAGTGGCCTAGTGGTTAGAGTGTCCGCCCTGAGATCGGTAGGTCGCGAGTACATACCCCGGCCGAATCTTACCAAAGACTATAAAAAAATGGGACTTGTTACCTCCCTGCTTGGCACTCAACATCAAGGGTTGGAATCACCAAATAATGATTCCCGGGTGTGGCCACCGCTGCTGCTCACTGCTCCCCTCACCTCCCAGGAGGTGGTCAAATGTGTGTGTTTGACAACCATTGGCACTTAAATTGAACTATGTTAACTCTGCTCCCGTTGCCGTCCATCTCTGCATCCTGGGGTCACGATCAAGCGTGATAGTGACACTGTGAGTGGTACCATCTTACCATTAACGGTGCAGTTCCGTGTCCAGACCACCTGCCCGTTGGGAAGCGCCGTCTGATTGGGGGGGAAGTTCAGGCGAATATGGAAGGTGGCTTTGGCTCCGACCAGCGTGGGAGCGTCGTTCTTCAGGTCGAATGTGACTTCCCCGCCTTGTAAAGAACACAAATGTGTTAAGTTCTAGTCTCTGAGATCATGTGTGGTGGATTTTCTCAACAGGGGAGCAGTCCTCACCTGTCCAGCAGTTCCTAAACCTCGGGTCTCCCTCCCTCCACGCGGGGTACATGCGGGAGTTCCACGACTTGTAACGCGTAAACCGACTGCCGGCATCTGAAAAATAAAATAAAATTGATGATTGATAACTTGTCGGATGATGCTTGGGTAAGACTTCCCGTAAGTCCGATAAAGACAACCGCTGCTTCAGGACTTTGCACTTTGGGGGGTTTGAGGCGCCGGGGAGTCACACGACTCCAAATCCCCCACAATCCTTTTCATGTGACCATCAGCTGAGCTCCGGCATCAGCAGTAAGCTGCAGGAATGAGGGATCACACACCCCTGCATACCTACGTGTGTGTGTGTGTGAGTGTGTGTGTGTGTGTGTGTGTGTGTGTGTGTGTTCTGGCAATGCTGACTTAATGGGGACATCGCTGTGTTTACACAGTCACCTTTAGGGGACCTTTTTAAATGATAGTCAGGTCCATTCTGAAGATGCCGAAGTGATTTTTAAGCTTTGGCCCATAAAACAAGTTTAATGGTTAGTTAGTTGGAGGGTGAGACATTTGTACAGCAGCCCCCTTATAGCACTCGCTGCTTTTTTGAAATGGTCCTCAGTAGTCACGAACAAATCTGGGTGAATTATGCAAAATGATTTAAATTTGGTCCCCATGAACCATATTAACTCTTTTTCCCCAGGGTCCCCAGTAAGACTGACCAGCACATGACTTCATCAATCCAGAGATTTAAAGACGTGTATGAGTTAACTGGGAATTGGACATTTGACCTCATTTTTTTAATGCCTCCACAACCTGTAGAAAGGGTGGTCCCCACAAGTTCTGAACAAACACTTGGTCCCCATTCCAAATGATAACATGTGTGTGTGTGTGTGTGTGTGTGTGTGTGTGTGTGTGTGTGTGTGTGTGTGTGTGTGTGTGTTCTGGCAATGCTGACTTAATGGGGACATCACTGTGTTTACACAGTCACCTTTAGGGGACCTTTTTAAATGATAGTCAGGTCCATTCTGAAGATGCCGAAGTGATTTTTAAGCTTTGGCCCATAAAACAAGTTTAATGGTTAGTTAGTTGGAGGGTGAGACATTTGTACAGCAGCCCCCTTATAGCACTCGCTGCTTTTTTGAAATGGTCCTCAGTAGTCACGAACAAATCTGGGTGAATTATGCAAAATGATTTAAATTTGGTCCCCATGAACCATATTAACTCTTTTTCCCCAGGGTCCCCAGTAAGACTGACCAGCACATGACTTCATCAATCCAGAGATTTAAAGACGTGTATGAGTTAACTGGGAATTGGACATTTGACCTCATTTTTTTAATGCCTCCACAACCTGTAGAAAGGGTGGTCCCCACAAGTTCTGAACAAACACTTGGTCCCCATTCCAAATGATAACATGTGTGTGTGTGTGTGTGTGTGTGTGTGTGTGTGTGTGTGTGTGTGTGTGTGTGTGTGTGTTCTGGCAATGCTGACTTAATGGGGACATCGCTGTGTTTACACAGTCACCTTTAGGGGACCTTTTTAAATGATAGTCAGGTCCATTCTGAAGATGCCTAAGTGATTTTTAAGCTTTGGCCCATGAAACAAGTTTAATGGTTAATTGGAGGGTGAGACATTTGCACAGCAGCCCTCTTATAGCACTCGCTGCTTTTTTAAAATGGTCCTCAGTAGTCACGAACAAATCTGGGTGAATTATGCAAAATTATTTAAATTTGGTCCCCATGATCCATATTAATTCTTTTTCCCCAGGGGCCCCAGTAAGACTGATCAGCACATGACTTCATCAATCCAGAGATTTAACGACGTGTATGAGTTAACTGGGAATTGGACATTTGACCTCATTTTTTTAATGCCTCCACAACCTGTAGAAAGGGTGGTCCTCACAAGTTCTGAACAAACACTTGGTCCCCATTCCAAATGATAACGTGTGTGTGTGTGTGTGTGTGTGTGTGTGTGTGTGTGTGTGTGTGTGTGTGTGTGTGTGTGTGTGTGTGTGTGTGTGTGTGTGTGTTCTGGCAATGCTGACTTAATGTAATGGGGACATCGCTGTGTTTACACAGTCACCTTTAGGGGACCTTTTTAAATGATAATCAGGTCCATTCTGAAGATGCCGAAGTGATTTTTAAGCTTTGGCCCATGAAACAAGTTTAATGGTTAGTTAGTTGGAGGGTGAGACATTTGCACAGCAGCCCCCTTATAGCACTCGCTGCTTTTTTGAAATGGTCCTCAGTAGTCACGAACAAATCTGTGTGAATTATGCAAAATGATTTAAATTTGGTTCCCATGATCCATATTAACTCTTTTTCCTCAGGGGCCCCAGTAAGACTGACCAGCAAATGACTTCATCAATCCAGAGATTTAAAGACGTGTATGAGCTAACTGGGGAGTGGACATTTTACCTCATTTTTTTACGCCTCCACAACCTGTAGAAAGGGTGGTCCCCACAAGTCCTGAACAAACACTTGGTCCCCATTCCAAATGATAACATGTGTGTGTGTGTGTGTCTGTGTGTGTGTGTGTGTGTGTGTGTGTTCTGCCAATGCTGACTTAATGGGGACATCACTGTGTTTACACAGTCACCTTTAGGGGACCTTTTTAAATGATAGTCAGGTCCATTCTGAAGATGCCGAAGTGATTTTTAAGCTTTGGCCCATGAAACAAGTTTAATGGTTAGTTAGTTGGAGGGTGAGACATTTGCACAGCAGCCCCCTTATAGCACTCGCTGCTTTTTTGAAATGGTCCTCAGTAGTCACGAACAAATCTGTGTGAATTATGCAAAATGATTTAAATTTGGTTCCCATGATCCATATTAACTCTTTTTCCTCAGGGGCCCCAGTAAGACTGACCAGCAAATGACTTCATCAATCCAGAGATTTAAAGACGTGTATGAGCTAACTGGGGAGTGGACATTTTACCTCATTTTTTTACGCCTCCACAACCTGTAAAAAGGGTGGTCCCCACAAGTCCTGAACAAACACTTGGTCCCCATTCCAAATGATAACATGTGTGTGTGTGTGTGTCTGTGTGTGTGTGTGTGTGTGTGTTCTGCCAATGCTGACTTAATGGGGACATCACTGTGTTTACACAGTCACCTTTAGGGGACCTTTTTAAATGATAGTCAGGTCCATTCTGAAGATGCCGAAGTGATTTTTAAGCTTTGGCCCATGAAACAAGTTTAATGGTTAGTTAGTTGGAGGGTGAGACATTTGCACAGCAGCCCCCTTATCGGGCTATAGCACTCGCTGCTTTTTTTAAATGGTCCTCAGTAGTCACGAACAAATCTGTGTAAATTATGCAAAATGATTTAAATTTGGTCCCCATGATCCATATTAACTCTTTTTCCCCAGGGTCCCCAGTAAGACTGACCAGCACATGACTTCATCAATCCAGAGATTTAAAGACGTGTATGAGCTAACTGGGGAGTGGACATTTTACCTCATTTTTTTTACGCCTCCACAACCTGTAGAAAGGGTGGTCCCCACAAGTCCTGAACAAACACTTAGTCCCCATTCCAATTAATAACCAGTATGTGTGTGTGTGTGTGTGTGTGTGTGTGTGTGTGTGTGTGTGTGCGTGTGTGTGTGTGTGTGTGTGTGTGTGTGTGTTGTTTACTGGTCCGTTACATTTTCTTTCAAGGAAGAAGCTGAACTCTACATGGTTCATATTTTCATCCAACTTAAGTGTAGGGTTGTCCCTGTACCGGTACCAAAATGGATTTTGATACTTTGCAATATTTTTCTAGATAAAGGGGACCACAAAAAAATGTCATTATTGGCTTAGTTAAAAAAAAAAAAGGAAATGAGTTATACTTGTATAGCGCTTTTCTACCTTCAAGGTACTCAAAGCGCTTTGACACTACTTCCACATTTACACACACATTCACACACTGATGGAGGGAGCTGCCATGCAAGGCGCCAACCACGAACCATCAGGAGCAAGGGTGAAGTGTCTTGCTCAAGGACACGACAGACGTGACGAGGTTGGTAGAAGGTGGGGATTGAACCAGGAACCCTCAGGTTGCTGGCACGGCCACTCTCCCAACTGCGCCAAAAAATGTTAGGGTACATGAAACATATGTTTATTATTGCGTACTTAAATAAAATGTTGAACATGCTAGACAACTTGTCTTTTAGTAGTAAGTAAACAAGCAAAGACTCCTAGTTAGTCTGCATATTGTGTCATTTATACATCTATTATTTTGTTTACATTATTAAGGACAAGCTGTAAAAATCTTTTATTAGTCTACTTGTTCTTTTACTGTTAATATCTGCTTATTTTCTGTTTCAACATGTTCTATCTACACTTCTGTTAAAATGTAATAATCACTTATTCTTCTCTTCTTTGATACTTGACATTAGTTTTGGACGATACCACACATTTCGGTATGGATCCGATACCAAGTAGTTACAGGATCGTACATTGGTCATATTCAAAGTCCTCATGTGGCCAGGGACATATTTACTGAGTTCATAAACATGATATGAATTTAAAAGAAAAAAAAATTGCGACGATAAAAAAATATCAATGTAATTATAGTCGTATCGACCTGATATGCTCTTGTACTTGGTATCATTACAGCGGATGTCAGGTGTAGATCCACCCATGGCGTTTGTTTACATTGTGATGCCGGTGAGTTATTGTATCCTCTTACGGTGTGTAGTGAAGCATGTTTAGCTAGTCCTTGTCCTCCAGTGATAATAATACTTGTAAGAAACTTACTTTATTTGTCACCATGGAGGCGAGTATTAGTGATTTAGAAGTAGCTACAAAACTGTAGCTAGCCATGTCTTAAAACACCTCTTGCAGAGGGTGTTTCAGTGTTATAACTTCACCTTTATCTTTACTTTTTAAGCCACAATTCGTCCGTTCTCCCTTTTCTGTCTACACACCGTGTCTGCTTGTAAGTACTCTGTGTGTGTGCGCTGCTGAACATGCTCCTCTGCTCCTAAAACCAACAATGTCACGACATGACGGCGGCGTGACGTCATGCCTGTTAAAAAACCCGGGAATCGGATTTTTTTAGAGGCGGTATAGTACGGAATATGGTTTCACAGTATTGTGGTACTATAGTAGTACCGGTACCCCGAACAACCCTACTTCAGTGACATGGAGGTGGAATAATTGTCTTTTTGAACAGGATGTTCAAGCACGATAGAAGATGTCAAAACTAGATTTTACTTCCTGCACGGACTTTACTTGATAAAACATCTTAAATGAAGATTTGAATATCCAGAAACTAGCAGGACTTTTTAAGATGAAAATAAGTGTTTTATTGTTTTATTTAAATGAAATAAAGCATCATCAAAATGTTGCGGAATCTTTAAACAAAAATTTCAATGTGGGAACATTTGAGTTATTTTCTCTATTTTAACTTGTTTGAACTCAAATAGAAAAATAACCGAATAATCCAAGTCAAAATTCGTCAGTGACTAAAAATAAGTCAATAGTTCTAAAAATTCAGGACATTTCTGGAACTATTTCTTAAAATCTTAGTAAGTGGTAAATAATCTGCAGTGCGAAAAGTGTCAAATTCCCGATGTTAGAAGTTAGAATATGAAAATAAGAGCATGAAATAAAGAGAAATAAGTAAACAGTTGTAAAAACTGGATACATTCCTAGAACTGTTTTCTAAAATCTTGGCAAGTGACAAATAATTTGCAGTGTGAAAAGTGTCAAATTCTCTATGCTAGAAGTTAGAATATGAAAATAAGAGCATGAAGTAAAGATAAATAAGTAAACAGTTGTAAAAACTGGAGAAATTTCTAGAACTATTTTCTAAAATCTTGGCAGGGGGAAAATAATTTGCAGTGTGAAAAGTGTCAAATTCTCTGTGTTAGAAGTTACGATATGAAAATAAGAGCATGCAATAAAGAGAAATAAGTAAACAGTTGTAAAAACTGGATACATTTCTAGAACTGTTTTCTAAAATCTTGGCAAGTGACAAATAATTTGCAGTGTGAAAAGTGCCAAATTCTCTATGCTAGAAGTTAGAATATGAAAATAAAAGCATGAAATAAAGACAAATAGTTCTCAAAGGTGAAGAAATAAGTAAATGGTTCCAAAAACTAGGGACATTTCTAGAACTATTTTTATAAATCATGGCAAGTGGAAAATAATTTGAGCGTGAAAAGTGTCAAAGTCACAATGTTAGAAGTTAGAATATGAAAATAAGAGCATGAAATAAAGAGAAATAAGTAAACAGTTGTAAAAACTGGAGAAATTTCTAGAACTATTTTCTAAAACCTTGGCAAGTGGCAAATAATTTTCAGTGTGAAAAGTGACAAATTCTCTGTGTTGGAAGTTACGATAATAAAATAAGAGCATGCAATAAAGAGAAATAAGTAAACAGTTGTAAAAACTGGAGAAATTTCTAGAACTATTTTCTAAAATCTTGGCAAGTGGCAAATAATTTGCAGTGTGAAAAGTGTCAAATTCTCTGTGTTAGAAGTTACGATATGAAAATAAGAGCATGCAATAAAGAGAAATAAGTAAACAGTTGTAAAAACTGGATACATTTCTAGAACTGTTTTCTAAAATCTTGGCAAGTGACAAATAATTTGCAGTGTGAAAAGTGCCAAATTCTCTATGCTAGAAGTTAGAATATGAAAATAAAAGCATGAAATAAAGACAAATAGTTCTCAAAGGTGAAGAAATAAGTAAATGGTTCCAAAAACTAGGGACATTTCTAGAACTATTTTTATAAATCATGGCAAGTGGAAAATAATTTGAGCGTGAAAAGTGTCAAAGTCACTATGTTAGAAGTTAGAATATGAAAATAAGAGCATGAAATAAAGAGAAATGAGTAAACATTTGTAAAAACTGGAGAAATTTCTAGAACTATTTTCTAAAACCTTGGCAAGTGGCAAATAATTTGCAGTGTGAAAAGTGACAAATTCTCTGTGTTAGAAGTTACGATATGAAAATAAGAGCATGCAATAAAGAGAAATAAGTAAACAGTTGTAAAAACTGGAGAAATTTCTAGAACTATTTTCTAAAATCTTGGCAAGTGGCAAATAATTTGCAGTGCGAAAAGTGTCAAATTCTCTACGCTAGAAGTTAGAATATGGGAATAAGAGCATGAAATAAAGACCAATAGTTCTCAAATGTCAGGACTTTTAAGATGAAAATAAGTATTTGATTGTGAAAGTAATTTGCACTTCTGAAATAAAGCATCATCAAAATGTTGCAGAATCTTTAAACAAAATTTTCAATGTCGGAACATTTTAGTTGTTTTCTCAATTTTAAAATAAAATAATCAAATTCTAAAATTGGTCAGTGACTAAAAATAAGTCATTAGTTCTAAAACTAGGAACATTTGTAGAACTATTTTTAAAAATCTTGGCAAGTGGCAAATAATTTGCAGTGTGAAAAGTGTCAAATTCTCTATGTTAGAAGTTAGAATATGAAAATAAGAGCATGAAATAAAGACAAATAGTTCTCAAAGGCGAATAAATAAGTAAACAGTTGTCAAAACTGGGACATTTTTTGAACTATTTTTTAAAATCATGGCAAGTGGCAAATAAATTGCAGAGAAAAAGTGTCAAATTCTGAATGTTAGAAGTTAGAATGTGGAAATAAGAGCATGAAATAAAGAGAAATAGGTGAAGAATCGTTGAACATTCTTCATGACCAACTTTCTTGTGTGATTCTCTCTTTAAAGTAACAAATAATTTGCAGTGTGAAAAGTGTCAAATTATCTATGTTAGAAGTTAGAATATGGAAATAAGAGCATGAAATAAAGACAAATAGTTCTCAAAGGTGAAGAAATAAGTAAATAGTTCTAAAAACTAGGGACATTTCTAGAACTATTTTTTAAATCTTGGCAAGCGGCAAATAATTTGCAGTGTGAAAAGTGTCAAATTCTGTGTGTTAGAAGTTTGAATATGACAATAAGAGCTTGAAATAAAGACAAATAGTTCTCAAAGGTGAATAAATAAGTAAACAGTTGTCAAAACTGGGACATTTTTTGAACTATTTTTTTAAATCATGGCAAGTGGCAAATAAATTGCAGAGAAAAAGTGTCAAATTCTGAATGTTAGGAGTTAGAATGTGGAAATAAGAGCATGAAATAAAGAGAAATAGGTGAAGAATCGTTGAACATTCTTCATGATCAACTTTCTTGTGTGATTCGATCTCTTTAAAGTAACAAATAATTTGCAGTGTGAAAAGTGTCAAATTATCTATGTTAGAAGTTAGAATATGAAAATAGGAGCATGAAATAAAGAGAACTAGTTCTCAAAGGTGAAGAAATAAATAGACAGTTGTCAAAACTGGGGACATTTCTAGAATATTTTTCAAAAATTTTGGAACATGGCAATAATCTGCAGTGTGAAAAGTGTAAAATTCTCTATGCTAAAAATTAGAATATGAAAATAAGGGCATGAAATAAAGACAAATAGGTGAAGAATCGTTGAACATTCTTCATGACCAACTTTCTTGTGTGATTCTCTCTTTAAAGTAACAAATAATTTGCAGTGTGAAAAGTGTCAAATTCTCTATGTTAGAAGTTAGAATATCGAAATAAGAGCAAGAAATACATACATGGTTCTCAAAGGTGAAGAAATAAGTCAATAGTTCTAAAAACAAGGGACATTTCTAGAACTATTTTTTAAATCTTAGCAAGTGGCAAATAATTTGCAGTGTGAAAAGTGTCAAATTCTGTGTGTTAGAAGTTTGAATATGACAATAAGAGCTTGAAATAAAGACAAATAGTTCTCAAAAGTGAAGAAATAAGTAAACAGTTGTCAAAACTGGGGACATTTCTAGAATATTTTTCTAAAATTTTGGAACATGGCAATAATCTGCAGTGTGAAAAGTGTAAAATTCTCTATGCTAAAAGTTAGAACATGAAAATAAGAGCATGGAATAAAGACAAATAGCTGAAGAATCGTTGAACATTCTTCATGACCAACTTTCTTGTGTGATTCGATCTCTTTAAAGTAACAAATAATTTGCAGTGTGAAAAGTGTCAAATTCTCTATGTTAGAATATGGAAATAACAGCAAGAAATACATACATAGTTCTCAAAGGTGCAGAAATAAGTCAATAGTTCTAAAAACTAGGGACATTTCTAGAACTATTTTTTAAATTTTGGCAAGTGGCAAATAATTTGCAGTGTGAAAAGTGTCAAATTCTGTGTGTTAGAAGTTTGAATACGAAAATAAGAGCATGAAATAAAGATAACTAGTTCTCAAAAGTGAAGAAATAAATAAACAGTTGTCAAAACTGGGGACATTTCTAGAATATTTTTCTAAAATTTTGGAACGTGGCAATAATCTGCAGTGTGAAAAGTGTCAAATTCTCTATGCTAAAAGTTAGAACATGAAAATAAGAGCATGGAATAAAGACAAATAGGTGAAGAATCGTTGAACATTCTTCATGACCAACTTTCTTGTGTGATTCTCTCTTTAAAGTAACAAATAATTTGCAGTGTGAAAATTGTCAAATTCTCTATGTTAGAAGTTAGAATATGGAAATAACAGCAAGAAATACATACATAGTTCTCAAAGGTGCAGAAATAAGTCAATAGTTCTAAAAACTAGGGACATTTCTAGAACTATTTTTTAAATCTTGGCAAGTGGCAAATAATTTGCAGTGTGAAAAGTGTCAAATTCTGTGTGTTAGAAGTTTGAATACGAAAATAAGAGCATGAAATAAAGATAACTAGTTCTCAAAAGTGAAGAAATAAATAAACAGTTGTCGAAACTGGGGACATTTCTAGAATATTTTTCTAAAATTTTGGAACGTGGCAATAATCTGCCGTGTGAAAAGTGTAAAATTCTCTATGCTAAAAATTAAAATATGAAAATAAGGGCATGAAATAAAGACGAATAGGTGAAGAATCGTTGAACATTCTTCATGACCAACTTTCTTGTGTGATTCTCTCTTTAAAGTAACAAATAATTTGCAGTGTGAAAAGTGTCAAATTCTCCATGTTAGAAGTTAGAATATGGAAATAACAGCAATAAATACATACATCGTTCTCAAAAGTGAAGAAATAAGTCAATAGTTCTAAAAACTAGGGACATTTCTAGAACTATTTTCTAAATCTTGGCAAGTGGCAAATAATTTGCAGTGTGAAAAGTGTCAAATTCTGTGTGTTAGAAGTTTGAATACGAAAATAAGAGCATGAAATAAAGATAACTAGTTCTCAAAAGTGAAGAAATAAATAAACAGTTGTCAAAACTGGGGACATTTCTAGAATATTTTTCTAAAATTTTGGAACGTGGCAATAATCTGCAGTGTGAAAAGTGTCAAATTCTCTATGCTAAAAGTTAGAACATGAAAATAAGAGCATGGAATAAAGACAAATAGCTGAAGAATCGTTGAACATTCTTCATGACCAACTTTCTTTTGTGATTCGATCTCTTTAAAGTAACAAATAATTTGCAGTGTGAAAAGTGTCAAATGATCTATGTTAGAAGTTAGAATATGAAAATAACAGCAAGAAATACATACATAGTTGTCAAAGGTGAAGAAATAAGTCAATCGTTCTAAAAACTAGGGACATTTCTAGAACTATTTTTTAAATCTTGGCAATTGGCACATAATTTGCAGTGTGAAAAGTGTCAAATTCTGTGTGTTAGACGTTTGAATATGAAAATAAGAGCTTGAAATAAAGACAAATAGATCTCAAAGGTGAATAAATAAGTAAACAGTTGTCAAAACCGGGATATTTTTTTTAACTATTTCTTAAAATCATGGCAAGTGGCAAATAATTTGCAGAGTGAAAAGTGTCAGATTCTGAATGTTAGAAGTTAGAATGTGGAAATAAGAGCATGAAATAAAGACAAATAGGTGAAGAATCATTGAACATTCTTCATGACCAACTTTCTTGTGTGATTCGATCTCTTTAAAGTAACAAATAATTTGCAGTGTGAAAAGTGTCAAATTCTCTATGTTAGAATATGGAAATAACAGCAATAAATACATACATAGTTCTCAAAGGTGAAGAAATAAGTCAATAGTTCTAAAAACGAGGGACATTTGTAGAACTATTTTTTAAATCTTGGCAAGTGGCAAATAATTTGCGGTGTGAAAAGTGTCAAATTCTCAATGTTAGAAGTTAGAATGTGGAAATAAGAGCATGAAATAAAGAGAAATAGGTGAAGAATGCTTGAACATTCTTCATGACCAACTTTCACTCAGTGAGTCTTTCTCTTTAGAGCGTGAAATGTTCCATCACTGAGGCTAAGGAGCGTGAAGTCCCACAGAGAACTGAATGAGGGACTTCAGTCACAGTCAGACCACACAACCAAGTTCCACAACCTGACATGATGCAGGAGAACACAACTAAGTTCCACAACCTGACATGATGCAGGAGAAGAACACAACTAAGTTCCACAACCTGACATGATGCAGGAGAACACAACCAAGTTCCACAACCTGACATGATGCAGGAGAAGAACACAACTAAGTTCCACAACCTGACATGATGCCGGAGAACACAACTAAGTTCCACAACCTGACATGATGCAGGAGAACACAACTAAGTTCCAGAACCTGACATGATGCAGGAGAAGAACACAACTAAGTTCCACAACCTGACATGATGCAGGAGAAGAACACAACTAAGTTCCACAACCTGACATGATGCAGGAGAACACAACTAAGTTCCACAACCTGACATGATGCAGGAGAAGAACACAACTAAGTTCCACAACCTGACATGATGCAGGAGAAGAACACAACTAAGTTCCACAACCTGACATGATGCAGGAGAACACAACTAAGTTCCACAACCTGACATGATGCAGGAGAAGAACACAACTAAGTTCCACAACCTGACATGATGCAGGAGAAGAACACAACTAAGTTCCACAACCTGACATGATGCAGGAGAAGAACACAACTAAGTTCCACAACCTGACATGATGCAGGAGAAGAACACAACTAAGTTCCACAACCTGACATGATGCAGGAGAACACAACTAAGTTCCACAACCTGACATGATGCAGGAGAACACAACTAAGTTCCACAACCTGACATGATGCAGGAGAAGAACACAACTAAGTTCCACACCCTGACATGATGCAGGAGAAGAACACAACTAAGTTCCACAACCTGACATGATGCAGGAGAAGAACACGACTAGGTTCCACAACCTGACATGATGCAGGAGAACACAACTAAGTTCCACAACCTGACATGATGCAGGAGAAGAACACAACTAAGTTCCACAACCTGACATGATGCAGGAGAAGAACACAACTAAGTTCCACAACCTGACATGATGCAGGAGAAGAACACAACTAAGTTCCACAACCTGACATGATGCAGGAGAACACAACTAAGTTCCACAACCTGACATGATGCAGGAGAACACAACTAAGTTCCACAACCTGACATGATGCAGGAGAAGAACACAACTAAGTTCCACAACCTGACATGATGCAGGAGAACACAACTAAGTTCCACAACCTGACATGATGCAGGAGAAGAACACAACTAAGTTCCACAACCTGACATGATGCAGGAGAACACAACTAAGTTCCACAACCTGACATGATGCAGGAGAAGAACACAACTAAGTTCCACAACCTGACATGATGCAGGAGAAGAACACAACTAAGTTCCACAACCTGACATGATGCAGGAGAAGAACACAACTAAGTTCCACAACCTGACATGATGCAGGAGAACACAACTAAGTTCCACAACCTGACATGATGCAGGAGAACACAACTAAGTTCCACAACCTGACATGATGCAGGAGAAGAACACAACTAAGTTCCACAACCTGACATGATGCAGGAGAACACAACTAAGTTCCACAACCTGACATGATGCAGGAGAAGAACACAACTAAGTTCCACAACCTGACATGATGCAGGAGAACACAACTAAGTTCCACAACCTGACATGATGCAGGAGAAGAACACAACTAAGTTCCACAACCTGACATGATGCAGGAGAAGAACACAACTAAGTTCCACAACCTGACATGATGCAGGAGAAGAACACAACTAAGTTCCACAACCTGACATGATGCAGGAGAAGAACACAACTAAGTTCCACAACCTGACATGATGCAGGAGAAGAACACAACTAAGTTCCACAACCTGACATGATGCAGGAGAAGAACACAACTAAGTTCCACAACCTGACATGATGCAGGAGAACACAACTAAGTTCCACAACCTGACATGATGCAGGAGAAGAACACAACTAAGTTCCACAACCTGACATGATGCAGGAGAAGAACACAACTAAGTTCCACAACCTGACATGATGCAGGAGAAGAACACAACTAAGTTCCACAACCTGACATGATGCAGGAGAAGAACACAACTAAGTTCCACAACCTGACATGATGCAGGAGAAGAACACAACTAAGTTCCACAACCTGACATGATGCAGGAGAAGAACACAACTAAGTTCCACATCCTGACATGATGCAGGAGAAGAAAGTCGACAAAGAACAAACTATTTGACCAACTCACTTTGTGCGCTCGCAAACGTCAAAGCCAGCAGAACCAGCAGAGTCTTCATCCTGTCCTTGGTCTTGGTCTTGGTCTCGCGTCTCAGGTCCCTCCAACCTCTCCAGCCACTCTTAAGCCCCAACAAAGTCCCAGAGAGACTTAGTAGAAGTGTCCTCGGCCTCTTTAAGGAGTTCCTGGACTGGATTTAACATAACACTGATTGTCCTCCTGATGACATCACCCACAGGCTCCGCCCCTTTTGGATGATTAATTCCACTTTTTTGTTGCACAGAAGTTCATCCTCACACACCAGCACTTCTTCACCTTTTTCACACAACTTTGCCACAACAGGAGGTTTCATTCATTCACACACCTGCTTTTCTACACCAAAATTCATCCATTTATTATTATTTTTCTTCTCCAGTTTTTGGTGCGCTCTACCTTACACATTTTTCACCCAATTCAAAGCGTTCCGAATTCAGACTTTTCAGCCTACTCGGGAATCGCAGGCTTTCCCTTGTCAAATCACAAAAATTCCCGGATTTCCTGGAATTCCCAGTTTTTAGAGACATTTTTCCCTATTTAAAATGAATTGGCCATTTTTCAAACTTCGACCATTTCCACATTTTTTCAACCTATTCAAACAATTCCAGCTTCAACACATTCAAACTATCATTTTTCAAAGTTAAAAACATTCCAGGAATTCCCCTTTTTAATGTTATTCCCTTTCTCAATTAAAAATGTTACTACTTCAATATTTCTCGACTGACTTGAAAAATTCCCGAACATTGAAATTTTGGGGCATTTTCAAAAAATTTCCCTCTTTTCCCAAAATCCCCACATTTCCATGAAATTCCCATTGAAAAGAATGGGACATATTTCAAAGTATCATAACTGCCACATTTTCAGCCGATTCAAACCATTCCACCTTCAACATATTCCACTCATCCTGGACATTTCAACTATATTTTTTCCAAGTTAAAAAAATTTCAAAAAATTCCCGGAATTCACGTTTTTTTCAAACCCCCTTTTTCACCCTTTTTTCTGTTGACTACATTTTTCAACCCACTTCAACCATTTCACCGCCAAAACATTCCTCTTAATCAGGACAAAAAACTAAGTTGTTTTTTTTACCGGTTTTCCCAAAATTCCAGGAATTCCACTAATACCTTTTCTCAATTAAAAATGTTACTACTTCAATATTTCTCGACTGACTTGAAAAATTCCAACATCAACTTATTAAGAATATTCAAGTTTTTTGCCATTTCCCAAAAATATCCCTCTTTTCCCAAAATTCCGACATTTCCATGAAATTCCCATTGAAATGAATATGACACTTTTCAAAGTTCCACAACTTCTACATTTTTCATTCAAGAAAAACTTCATATTATAAAACCTGTCCAGGAATTGTGTGTTCTCCTTCAATAATTCTGAAAAAAATTCCCGGATTTCCTGGAATTCCCAGTTTTTAGAGACATTTTTCCCATTCAAAATGAATTGGCCATTTTTCAAACTTTGACCATTTCCACATTTTTTCAACCTATTCAAACAATTCCAGCTTCAACACATTCAAACTATCATTTTTCAAAGTTAAAAACATTCCAGGAATTCCCATTTTTAAGGTTATTTCCTTTCTCAATTAAAAATGTTACTACTTCAATATTTCTCAACTGATTTGAAGAATTCGCGAACATTCAAATTTTGGGGCATTTTCAAAAAATTTCCCTCTTTTCCCAAAATCCCCACATTTCCATGAAATTCCCATTTAAAAAAATGGGACATATTCCACCGCCAAAACATTCCTCTTAATCAGAACAAAAAACAAAGTTGTTTTTTTAAATGGAAAAATTCCCGTTTTTCCCAAAATTCCAGGAATTCCGTAATTCCCTTTCTCAATTAAAAATGTTACTACTTCAATATTTCTCAACTGATTTAAAAAAAAACCTTAAACTTCAAAATATTAAGCCTGTTCCAGGAACTGTGTGCTGTCCTTCAACAATTCTACACAAAAATTAATCCTTCCATATTTTTCAACCCACTTCAACCATTTCAACGTCAAAACATTCCTCTTAATCAAAACAAAAAACTAAGTTATTTTTTTTACCTGGAAAAATTCCCGGTTTTCCTAAAATTCCGGGAATTCCAGTAATACCCTTTCTCAATTAAAAATGTTACTACTTTAATATTTCTCGACTGACTTGAAAAATTCCCGAACATTCAAATTTTTGGACATTTTCAAAAAATTTCCCTCTTTTCCCAAAATCCCCACATTTCCATGAAATTCCCATTTATAAAAATGGGACATATTCCACCGTCAAAACATTCCTCTTAATCAGGACAAAAAACAAAGTTGTTTTTTTAAATGGAAAAATTCCGTTTTTTCTCAAAATTCCAGTAATTCCACTAATACCCTTTCTCAATTAAAAATGTTACTACTTCAATATTTCTCGACTGACTTGAAAAATTCTAACATCAACTTATTAAGAACATTCAAGTTTTTTGCCATTTCCCCAAAAATATCCCTCTTTTCCCAAAATTCCAACATTTCCATGAAATTCCCATTGAAATGAATAGGACACTTTTCAAAGTTCCACAACTTCTACATTTTTCATTTAAGAAAAACTTCATATGATAAAACCTGTCCAGGAATTGTGTGTTCTCCTTCAATAATTCTGAAAAAAATTCCCGGCTTTCCTGGAATTCCCAGTTTTTAGAGACATTTTCCCCATTCAAAATGAATTGGCCATTTTTCAAGCTTCGACCATTTTCACATTTTTCAACCCATTCAAACAATTCCACCTTCAACATATTCCACTCATTCTGCACATGCAAACAATCATTTTTTTAAATTCTAAAAAATTCCAGGAATTCCAGGAATTCACGTTTTTTTTTCAAACCTTATTTTCACCCTTTTTTCTGTCGACTACTCCTTCCACATTTTTCAACCCACTTCAAACGTTTCACCGTCAAAACATTCCTCTTAATCAGGACACAAAACAAAGTTGTTGTTTTTTTACCTGGAACAATTCCTGGTTTTCCCAAAATTCCAGGAATTCCACTAATACCCTTTCTCAATTAAAAATGTTACTACTTCAATATTCATCGACTGACTTGAAAAATTCCAACACCAACTTATTAAGAATATTGACGTTTTTTGGCATTTCCCAAAAAAATATCCCTCTTTTCCCAAAATTCCAACATTTCCATGAAATTCCCATTGAAATGAATAGGACACTTTTCAAAGTTCCACAACTTCCACATTTTTTTATTTGATTCCAACTTCAAAATATTCAGCCTGTTCAGGAATTGTGTGCTCCCTTTCAACAATTATGAAAAAAATTCCCAGATTTCCTAGAATTCCCAGCTTTTAGGCACATTTCCATTCAAAATAAATTATCCCTTTTTCAAACTTCTACAATCTCCACATTTTTCAACCGATTCAAACCATTCCACTTTTACCACATTTAATTAATTCTGGAAAGTCAAACAACCAGGTTCAACACATTTCCAGGAATCCTTTTTTTTCTAACCTTATTTCCAACCTTTTTTTTAGTGCGATGACTCCTTTGACATTTTTAACCCATTTCAAACCGTTTCACTGTCAAAACATTCCTCTTAGTCAGCACAAAAAAAACAACAAGTTGGTTTAAGGACTTGAGAAATTCTCACTTTTCCCCAAATTTCCAGGAAGTTTCCATTGAAATGAATGTGACATTTTTCAAAGTTGCACAATTCCCACATTTTTCAACCGATTCAAACTATTAAACATTCAACTCATCGTGGAAATTTGAACAATAACTTTTCAGCATTCAACAAATTTTCAGGAATTCTTGGGTTTTTTTCTAACCTTATTTCCAACTTTTTTTTTGCGCGATGACTCCTTCCACATTTTTCAAACCATTTCAACCGTTCCACCGTCATAACAGGACAAAAAAAACAAGTTTGTTCAAGAACTTGGACATTTCCCGGTTTTCCTGAAATTCCGTACTCCTGTTTTTCAATAAAAGAAACTGTTACTGATTCAACATTTATCGACCCATTTAACATTTTTCCACCGATTCAAACTATTAAACATTCAACTCATTGTGGAAATTTGAACAATAACTTTTCAGCGTTCAACACATTTCCAGGAATTCCTGTTTTTTTTTCTAACCTTATTTAGCGCGATGACTCCTTTCACATTTTTCAAACCATTTCAACCGTTCCACCGTCATAACAGGACAAAAAAACAAGTTTGTTCAAAAACTTGAAAATTTCCCGGTTTTCCTGAAATTCCTTACTCCTGTTTTTCAATAAAAGAAACTGTTACTGATTCAACATTTATTGACCCATTTAAACAATTCCAAAACCAACCAATTCAGCTCATTCAGGACATTCATGTTCTTAACAAATTTTCCCAAATTTCCAGGAAGTTTACATTGAAATGAAAGGGACATTTTTCCAAGTTGCACAATTCCCACATTTTTCAACCGATTCAAACTATTACACATTTAACTCATCGTGGAAATTTGAACAATAACTTTTCAGCATTCAACAAATTTTCAGGAATTCCTGTTTTTTTTTCTAACCTTATTTCCAACTTTTTTTAGCGCCATGACTCCTTTCACATTTTTCAAACCATTTCAACCGTTCCACCGTCATAACAGGACAAAAAAACAAGTTTGTTCAAGAACTTGGAAATTTCCAAGTTCTTGAAATTCCTTACTACTGTTTTTTAATAAAAGCAACTGTTACTGATTCAACATTTTTTGACCGATTTAACATTTTTCCACCGATTCAAACTATTAAACATTCAACTCATCGTGGAAATTTGAACAATAATTTTTCAGCGTTCAACACATTTTTCCAAGTTGCACAATTCCCACATTTTTCCACTGATTCAAAGCATTCCAACATCGACACCTTCCACTCCTCCTGGACATTCAAACTAACATTTTCCCAAGTTCCAAACCAAATTCCGTTTTTTCCTGGAAATTCAAACTCTTCAACATTCTAACATTCATACAACATTCTGTCAGTAGTTCAACTTCAGCATTGGAGCTTTCACACATCATCTAGTGGTCAATATTTATATTCCATCTACTTACACTTCAACCAGATCAACCGAGTCAAGTAATAAAAAAAGCATGTGTTCATCACAAAGATTTTTATCAAGGCTTAGGTCAGACTGATTACAAAAACAAACACTAATTAAATATTCCGCAAACAAAAAGACTAATAAAAACTGATTAAAAATAAATCTACCATGAATTGATTAAGTTGAAAAACTTATTGGGGTGTTACCATTTAGTGCTCAATTGTAGGGAATATGTACTGAACTGTGCCATCTACTAATAAAAGTATCAATCAATCAATCAATTCAAATAATTACACAGTTTCCCGTGTAATTATTATTTCCATATGAGTTGGGAAATTGTGTTAGATGTAAATATAAACAGAATACAATGATTTGCAAATCATTGTCAAGCCATATTCAGTTGAATATGCTACAAAGACAACATATTTGATGTTCAAACTCATAAACTTTAATTTTTTTTTTCAAATGATAATTAACATAGAATTTCATGTGTGTGTGTAGTATATATATATACATATATATATATATATAGAGAGAGAGAGAGAGGTTGCAACTTGTCCAGGGTGTACCCCGCCTTCCGCCCGAATGCAGCTGAGATAGGCTCCAGCGACCCCCCGCGACGCCAAAAGGGACAAACGGTAGAAAATGGATGGATGAATGGATAGATATATATATACATACATACATACATACATACATACATACACACACACACACACATATATGTATATATATATCCATCCATTTTCTACCGCTTATTCCCTTTCGGGGTCGCGGGGGGTGCTGGCGCCTATCTCAGCTACAATCGGGCGGAAGGCGGGGTACACCCTGGACAAGTCGCCACCTCATCACAAGGCCAACACAGATAGACAGACAACATTCAGACAACATTCACACACTAGGGACCATTTAGTGTTGCCAATCAACCTATCCCCAGGTGCATGTCTTTGGAAGTGGGAGGGGCCTATCCCCAGGTGCATGTCTTTGGAGGTGGGAGGAGCCTATCCCCAGGTGCATGTCTTTGGAAGTGGGAGGATCCTATCCCCAGGTGCATGTCTTTGGAAGTGGGAGGAGCCTATCCCCGAGTGCATGTCTTTGGAGGTGGGAGGAGCCTATCCCCAGGTGCATGTCCTTGGAGGTGGGAGGGGCCTATCCCCAGGTGCATGTCTTTGGAGGTGGGAGGAGCCTATCCCCAAGTGCATGTCTTTGGAGGTGGGAGGAGCCTATCCCCAAGTGTATGTCTTTGGAGGTGGGAGGATCCTATCCCCAGGTGCATGTCTTTGGAGGTGGGAGGGGCCTATCCCCAGGTGCATGTCTTTGGAGGTGGGAGGAGCCTATCCCCAGGTGCATGTCTTTGGATGTGGGAGGAAGCCGGAGTACCTGGAGGGAACCCACGCATTCACGGGGAGAACATGCAAACTCCACACAGAAAGATCCCGAGCCTGGATTTGAACCCAGGACTGCAGGACCTTCGTATTGTGAGGCAGACGCACTAACCCCTCTGCCACCGTGAAGCCCATATATATATATATATATATATATATATATATATATATATATCCCGAGCCTGTGTTCAATTCCAGGCTCGGGATCTTTCTGTGTGGAGTTTGCATGTTCTCCCCGTGAATGCGTGGGTTCCCTCCGGGTACTCCGGCTTCCTCCCACTTCCAAAGACATGCACCTGGGGATAGGCTCCTCCCACCTCCAAAGACATGCACCTGGGGATAGGCTCCTCCCACCTCCAAAGACATGCACCTGGGGATAGGCTCCTCCCACCTCCAAAGACATGCACTTGGGGATATATATATATATATATATATATATATATATATAAAGTAAATACTTGAATTTCAGTGCATTCTAACTATAAATATAATGCTCTTCCCTTAAACCCCACCCCCCCATCTCCCGAAATCGGAGGTTGGCTCGTATGGTCTGATGGCGCTCCGTTTTCAGCGCCATGGACAGAGGCGGTGACCTTTTCCTCCTACAAGCGCGCTGATCACACTCCCTTTCCACACTGGGCTTCTCTGCTTAGGCTACCGCCCCCGCCACCCCACCTCGGCTTAGCCGAAGAAAATGGATGGATTAATCATCAGAAAGTCAATTTTTTTTTAATTTGCTACTTGAATTTATTTGCGGAATACATGCTAACAGTTTGATTCAAAGTCCCGTCAGGGTTTTTTGTTAATTCCGTGGCCGTCAAACCATCTTTTCGGCAACCGTGCAGCTGAAGGAGTCAAAACACTTTCATGCCTCGTCTTTTTTTGACGGCCCTACAGGAAACACAAACTTTCGTATGAGTTTTGGTGTTGAGATGATGCCAGGGAATATTGCGTCCGGACTGAGAGAGATCTCATGGGCGATGGTGACGTGCAGCTTTGCAGATGCGTGTGTCACAAGATGAAAAGGGCAGACTGCGACTGAATGGCATCCTTTTACTGGCTGCTTGTCCACCTCGGGCTGTGCTCGCTCTTCCACAAAGTCAGCAGTGAGCCAGGCTTCCTCCGGCGGGACAAATACTCACTTTCTTTGTCCCACTCTCAATTGTTTGGGTCACCGGACTTCCAAATACCTCCTGTCAGACCTTCAGTACCACGTTGTGTGCAAAGGAAGGACATGCATTACAGTAAAACGTTTTAAAAAATGTCCCCGTATTTATATTCTAAAAAAAAAACTATTGTATTAGTGTAAACATATTTGGGCAGGGGTGTCCAAACTTTTTTCACTGAGGCCATACACTGAAAATTCAAAGCAAGCGAGGGCCATTTATTTTAAAAACCAATACAATATATGAATAAAAAATATACATTTAGGCCTCCATCCACTCAGGCTTGAAGGGTTTTGGTCAAAATAAAAAGTTAAAAATGTGTCATTATTCAGTATTATTATTTCTATTATCATTCAAGTTTTAAATCTCTAGATCAGGTGTGTCGAACTCAAACACAGAGTGGGCCAAAATTTAAAACCGAACAAAGCCGCGGGCTGATGTTGAACAAATTGACCTTTTAATAGGGACCCAAACAAGTTTTGCATTGAATATTGAACAAGCGAGGCTTATATAACTTTATAGTGACATGCAACGAGTTTCAAATAATAATAATAATTAAAGCTGCAAGCAGCGTTGGTCGGGTCCGCTTTTGGCTGCTGCCGCCGCTACTCAAGCCCTGGTCTAAGTCAGACCAACATAGAGGTTTTTATTTCATGTCTCTACGACATTTCTAACAGAAGTTACATGCAGTTTTGTCTGGGTTTTTTCCGAGGGGGCGCTAGAGAGCAATTTAGATTTTTAGGGTTTGTTTTTTTATTAGATGGCAATTTTCGCCAGTCCTGATGTGTGTGTAAAATTTGGTGAGTTTTAAAGCATGGTAAGGGGGTCAAATTACAGATTGGCGTTTCTGGATGTTGTTGATAAATGGCTTTCGCTTTGTATAGTAGAGCTTTAACTTGCACTTTGAAGCATTTTAAAGGGGTCAAATTACAGCTCAAAGAGGCAAAAATAACATTTTTTAGGTAACTTTGCGCAGGGGTTCTTTGAAGGCGCGTAAAATCAAAACCGGAGCAGTAATCAAAACTCTGTTCTATCATTTTAATCAGAAGGGTCCAATCCCTCTCCTGTGCGAGTTTGAAGCCGAAACGACAAACGAGCTCAGAGGAGATAACTTTTGAAAAAAGGTGACGGGTGTTTACAAAACTTTTATTTTGAAGGGGTAATTTTTAACTTCCTGTTGATTTTTGCTGAAGGATGTCAATAATTAAAATGTAGGTCTAAGTGAGACCTACATACAAGTTTTTGTTTCATGTCTTTCCGGCATTCCCACCGGAAGTTACAAGCAGTTTTGTCTGGCTTTTCTTCCTAGGAGCAGTTTTTGCTGTGTTTTGATCAAGAATTGTGCTAGAGCGCAGTTTTGAGTTTTTTTTTTTTTTTTTCATTAGATCGCAATATTTGCCAGTCCTGATGTGTGTGTAAAATTTGGTGAGTTTTAAAGCACGGTAAGGGGGTCAAATTACAGATTGGCGTTTCTGGATGTTGTTGATAAATGGCTTTCGCTTTGTATAGTAGAGCTTTAACTTGCACTTTGAAGCATTTTAAAGGGGTCAAATTACAGCTCAAAGAGGCAAAAATGACATTTTTTAGGTAACTTTGCGCAGGGGTTCTTTGAAGGCGCGTAAAATCAAAACCGGAGCAGTAATCAAAACTCTGTTCCATAATTTTAATCAGAAGGGTTCAATCCCTCTCCTGTGCGAGTTTGAAGCCGAAACGACAAACGAGCTCAGAGGAGATAACTTTTGAAAAAAGGTGACGGGTGTTTACAAAACTTTTATTTTGAAGGGGTAATTTTTAACTTCCTGTTGATTTTTGATGAAGGATGTCAATGATTAAAATGTAGGTCTAAGTGAGACCTACATACAAGTTTTTGTTTCATGTCTTTCCGGCATTCCCACCGGAAGTTACAAGCAGTTTTGTCCGGGTTTTCTTCCTAGAAGCAGTTTTTGCTGTGTTTTGATCAAGAATTGTGTTAGAACGCAGTTTTGAGTTTTTTTTTTTTTTCATTACATCGCAATATTTGCCAGTCCTGATGTGTGTGTAAAATTTGGTGAGTTTTAAAGCATGGTAAGGGGGTCAAATTACAGATTGGCGTTTCTGGATGTTGTTGATAAATGGCTTTCGCTTTGTATAGTAGAGCTTTAACTTGCACTTTGAAGCATTTTAAAGGGGTCAAATTACAGCTCAAAGAGGCAAAAATGACATTTTTTTAGGTAACTTTGCGCAGGGGTTCTTTGAAGGCGCGTAAAATCAAAACCGGAGCAGTAATCAAAACTCTGTTCTATCATTTTAATCAGAAGGGTTCAATCCCTCTCCTGTGCGAGTTTGAAGCCGAAACGACAAACGAGCTCAGAGGAGATAACTTTGGAAAAAAGGTGACGGGTGTTTACAAAACTTTTATTTTGAAGGGGTAATTTTTAACTTCCTGTTGATTTTTGCTGAAGGATGTCAATAATTAAAATGTAGGTCTAAGTGAGACCTACATACAAGTTTTTGTTTCATGTCTTTCCGGCATTCCCACCGGAAGTTACAAGCAGTTTTGTCTGGGTTTTCTTCCTAGGAGCAGTTTTTGCTGTGTTTTGATCAAGAATTGCGCTAGAGCGCAATTTTGAGTTTTTTTTTTTTTTCATTAGATCGCAATATTTGCCAGTCCTGATGTGTGTGTAAAATTTGGTGAGTTTTAAAGCATGGTAAGGGGGTCAAATTACAGATTGGCGTTTCTGGATGTTGTTGATAAATGGCTTTTGCTTTGTATAGTAGAGCTTTAACTTGCACTTTGAAGCATTTTAAAGGGGTCAAATTACAGCTCAAAGAGGCAAAAATGATATTTTTTAGGTAACTTTGCGCAGGGGTTCTTTGAAGGCGCGTAAAATCAAAACCGGAGCAGTAATCAAAACTCTGTTCTATAATTTTAATCAGAAGGGTCCAATCCCTCTCCTGTGCGAGTTTGAAGCCGAAACGACAAACGAGCTCAGAGGAGATAACTTTTGAAAAAAGGTGACGGGTGTTTACAAAACTTTTATTTTGAAAGGGGTAATTTTTAACTTCCTGTTGATTTTTGCTCAAGGATGTCAATAATTAAAATGTAGGTCTAAGTGAGACCTACATACAAGTTTTTGTTTCATGTCTTTCCGGCATTCCCACCGGAAGTTACAAGCAGTTTTGTCTGGGTTTTCTTCCTAGAAGCAGTTTTTTGCTGTGTTTTGATCAAAAATTGCGCTAGAGCGCAATTTTGAGTTTTTTTTTTCTTTTTTCATTAGATCGCAATATTTGGCAGTACTGATGTGTGTGCCAAGTTTGGTGAGTTTTGAAGGGTTAGGGTTGCCGGCTACATCCAGCGGCCTGTGAAGCAGCGGAGTATATGTGTTGTCTGTCTATTTATGAATAATGCAGACCAGGAGTGTTGGCTGACTTCTTAACGTTTGCTTTCAGAGCGTGCATATCACAACATACAAGATGCCGACATGGCGACACAACCTATACATGCTCCTCACTCCTGTTGCATGCTGGGTAGGGTAGTTCTTTTTTCCCCTGGCTCATAACATCACAATATAGTACCATGTATATGATGCCTTCAGTTTATCAAAGCACCAAGCAAACAATCGGAAAATTCCCATCATATCAATTCCTAGATATGGTCATAATTATTTTAAGTGCACTACGCAGAATAAACACAACATTATTAATATTGCTACTACGGATAATTTGATCCAAAATTCCCTAAAACAGCCCACTACCTATAATATAGGTTTTTTAAACATAAGATCCCTGATAAAAAAAAAATGTTTCTGCTGTTACCTCAGAAATTGCCTGTTCAGATGTTATGATTGTGGCTCAGAGATTTGTAAGTAGATTATATTTATTTTCCATAACAAACAGGATAACTTAAATACCCTGGCAGTGGCAATAAGCTTAAATGTTTGTATTTACATTTTTGGAGTTGATTTTCATCAAATATGCTATTTAACTGCTACTGTTTAACAAGGACTGATTTAAATTGTGT
>NC_084626.1:51552563-51615063 GCF_033978795.1 Nerophis ophidion
ATTAGTTACTATGGTCATTTAATTAGTTACTATGGTCATCTAATTAGTTACTATGGTCATCTGATGAGTTACTATGGTAAACTGATGAGTTAGTATGGTAATATAATTAGTTACTATGGTCATCTAATTAGTTACTATGGTGATCTGCTGAGTTAGTATGGTCATTTAATTAGTTACTATGGTCATTTAATTAGTTACTATGGTCATTTAATTAGTTACTATGGTCATCTGATGAGTTAGTATGGTAATATAATTAGTTACTACGGTCATCTAATTAGTTACTACGGTCATCTAATTAGTTGCTATGGTCATCTAATTAGTTACTATGGTCATCTAATTAGTTACTATGGTCATCTATTTAGTTACTATGGTCATCTAATTAGTTACTATGGTCCTCTAATTAGTTACTATGGTCATTTAATTAGTTACTATGGTAATCGATTTAGTTGCTATGGTAATCAAATGAGTTACTATGGTCATCCGATTAGTTATTATGGTCATCTAATTAGTTACTATGGTCATCTGATGAGTTACTATGGTAATCGGATTAGTTACTATGGTAATATAATATATATATATATATATATATATATATATATATATATATATATATATATATATATATATATATATATATATATATATACACACACACACACATGTCACATGTATGTATGTATGTATGTATGTACATCCATCCATCCATCCATCCATTTCCTACCGCATATTCCCTTCAGGGTCGTGGGGGGCGCTGGAGCATATCTCAGCTGCATTCGGGTGGAAGACGGTGTACACCCTGGACAAGTCACCACCTCATCGCAGGGCCAACACAGATAGACAGACAACATTCACACTCACATTCAAAAGGATTTCAATAAATGATTTCCTTTTTTAATTTAGTTGACATATTCCGCACTATCGACTCAATTTGTGTGTGATTGTGATTATAACCACGATCAACAAACAGTAGAAAATTCCATCCATCCATCCATTGTTTACCGCTTATCCCTTTCGGGGTGGTGGGGGGAGTGGGTGGGTGGTGCTGGAGCCTATCTCAGCTGCATTCGGGCGGAAGACGGTGTACACCCTGGACAAGTCGCCCCCTCATCACAGCTGGGCCAACACAGATAGACAGACAACATTCACACTCACATTCAAAAGGATTTCAATTAATGATTTCCTTTTTTAATTTTAGTTTACACATTTCGCACCATTGACCCGATTTGTGTGTGATTGTGATTATAATCACCATCAACAAACAGTAGAAAATTCTATCCATCCATTTCCTACCGCTTGTCCCTTTTGGGTGGAGTGTCGGAGCCTATCTCAGCTGCATTCGGGCGGAAGGCGCGGTATATCTTGGACAAGTGAAGTGAATTATATTTATATAGCGCTTTTCTCTAGTGACTCAAAGCGCTATTACATAGTGAAACCCAATATCTAAGTTACATTTAAACCTGTGTGGGTGGCACTGGGAGCAGGTGGGTAAAGTGTCTTGCCCAAGGACACGACGGCAGTGGGAATCGAACCTGCAACCCTCAAGTTGCTGGCACGGCCGCTCTACCCAAGTCGCCATCTCATCGCAAGGCCAACACAGATAGACAGACAACATTCACACTCACATTCAAAATGATGTCAATAAATGATTTCCTTTTTTAATTTACTTTACATATTTCGCACTATCGACTCGATTTGTGTGTGATTGTGATTATAATCACGATCAAAAAACGGTATAAAATTCCATCCATCCATCCATTTTTTACAGCTTATTACTTTTCGAGTCGCTGGTGTCTATCTAGATGCATTCGGGCGGAAGGCAGGTTACACCCTGGACAAGTCGCCACCTCATCGCAGGGCCAACACAGATAGACAGACAACATTCACACTCACATTCAAAATGATGTCAATAAATGATTTCCTTTTTTAATTTACTTTACATATTTCGCACTATCGACTCGATTTGTGTGTGATTGTGATTATAATCACCATCAAAAAACGGTAGAAAAATTCCCGAGTAAAAAGTGTTTACTTTGGTATGCGATCGATACCAACATGTATCGATATCTCTTTGTTTTCTTTTTTTTTTTTAAAGGTTTATTTATAAATTTCAACAATTACAAACAGTAAGTCAAACAACAATATAACACATTATAAAACATTATGAAAACAGTACAAAACAGCGCCAGAGCGTTGTAAGTTCAAAATAATAAAAATAGAATACAAAAAATATATATATATATATAATAAACAAAATGCAAAGCTGTAGGCTTATTGAGATTCATCAAACAACTTAAATTTGGAACACAGCATCATCGTTTTCACAGCTTTTTTGTTGTTAGAGGTAGAGAGTGTTTTAATGTAAAGTTCCAGATCTTTTTTAAAGGCACAAAAGATAGGACGGGTATTAAGAAACTTACATTTATGAATATAAAACTTAGCCAATAAAATAATGAGGTTGCAAAGGTAGAATTCGTTTTCAATTTTTTGTTCATACAGTGTAAAACCAAAAATCACATCTTTAAAGTAAAGCACAAATTTGTCATAAATATTTGTATCGATATCTCTGCTATGAACTGAGGAGACGATTACGTAAAACGTCATACGATCACGTGACCAACGAGGCGTGGAGTCGCTTGATTTCTCCACCCCGGAAACACCATTTCCCTCGCGTGTGTTTCCCTTACCGCTACCCACGCCGACAACGTAGACCCGTAAGATATTATTTGTATGTACAAACTACAATGTTGTACGTACATTTCCGCTCTGGGCTCTCACACGAATAACATAGTACTGCTGGGTAATCGGTGTGGAGACAAGCAAGCACCGCCCCTCCGGTGGAATCGGCATGTCGCGGAGTCTAAATGGCGCGCTCACCAGGGTAACGCGGGAAACGTTGCCGCGTTGGTTGTGTTCTTCCCGTCCAGCCGCCTCACTTTGTTTACACCCCGCGGCTCAACTTAACCCACTTCCACGCGCGCCAAACATTTGGAACCCCCGCGAATGTTGTGACGTCACTCACCTTCTTTCCGGCGGCTGCGTGGCACCGACTCGGGACAAGTAGCGGCGCTTCGGTGGATGAACGTCCGCCCGGCTAGCGCGGTTAGCTCGGGCACAAAGGAGGGCGAGAGCGGTGCTAACGTGAAAGTTCCACGCGGCGGCCGAGGCTTCCCACGCAGATGGAGTCCTTCCAGAAGGTGGAGAAGATAGGAGAGGGCACCTACGGAGTGGTGTACAAAGCCAAGAACAAGAACACGGGAGAAACAGTCGCTCTGAAGAAAATCCGACTGGACACGTAAGTGGGCTGCGTTCTCAAGTGTGTTAATTGGTTCCGTGGGGGGGCTCGTAACTTCAAGCACTCGTGTCTTGAATCTATTATAGAGGTGTTGAATCTCAAACTTTTTCTTCAAGTACCACCATAATCACAACATTAAATATAGTAGTGTAGTAGACCTAAGTATTCATCAAGTACCACCATAATGACAACATTAAATACAGTAGTGTAGTAGACCTAAGTATTCATCAAGTACCACCATAATGACATCAAAGTACAGTAGTGTAGTAGACCTAAGTATTCATCAAGTACCATCATAATGACAACATCAAAGTACAGTAGTGTAGTAGACCTAAGTATTCATCAAGTACCAGCATAATGACAACATTTAAGTACAGTAGTGTAGTAGACCTAAGTATTCATCAAGTACCACCATAATGACAACATTAAAGTACAGTAGTGTAGTAGACTGAAGTATTCATCAAATACCACCATAATAACAACATTAAAGTACTGTAGTGTAGTAGACTGAAGTATTCATCAAATACCACCATAATAACAACATTAAAGTACAGTAGTGTAGTAGACCTAAGTATTCATCAAGTACCACCATAATGACAACATTAAATACAGTAGTGTAGTAGATGTAAGTATTCATCAAGTACCACCATTATGACAACATTAAAGTATAGTAGTGTAGTAGACCTAAGTATTCATCAAGTACCACCATAATGACAACATCAAAGTACAGTAGTGTAGTAGACTTAAGTATTCATCAAGTACCACCATAATGACAACATCAAAGTACAGTAGTGTAGTAGACCTAAGTATTCATCAAGTACCACCATAATGACAACATCAAAGTACAGTAGTGTAGTAGACTTAAGTATTCATCAAGTACCACCATAATGACAACATTAAAGTACAGTAGTGTAGTAGACCTAAGTATTCATCAAGTACCACCATAATGACCAACATTAAAATACAGTAGTGTAGTAGACCTAAGTATTCATCAAGTACCAGCATAATGACAACATTTAAGTACAGTAGTGTAGTAGACCTAAGTATTCATCAAGTACCACCATAATGACAACATTAAAGTACAGTAGTGAAGTAGACCTAAGTATTCATCAAGTACCACCATAATGACAACATTAAAGTGAAGTAGACCTAAGTATTCATCAAGTACCACCATAATGACAACATCAAAGTACAGTAGTGTAGTAGACCTAAGTATTCATCAAGTACCACCATAATGATAACATTAAAATACAGTAGTGTAGTAGACCTAACTATTCATCAAGCTCTACCATAATGACAACATTAAAATACAATAGTGTAGTAAACTTAAGAATTCATCAAGTACCACCATAATGACAATATTAAAATACAGTAGTGTAGTAGACCTAAGTATTCATCAAGTACCACCATAATGACAACATTAAAGTACAGTAGTGAAGTAGACCTAAGTATTCATCAAGTACCACCATAATGACAACATTAAAGTGAAGTAGACCTAAGTATTCATCAAGTACCACCATAATGAAAACATCAAAGTACAGTAGTGTAGTAGACCTAAGTATTCATCAAGTACCACCATAATGATAACATTAAAATACAGTAGTGTAGTAGACCTAACTATTCATCAAGCTCTACCATAATGACAACATTAAAATACAATAGTGTAGTAAACTTAAGAATTCATCAAGTACCACCATAATGACAATATTAAAATACATTAGTGTAGTAGACCTAAGTATTCATCAAGTACCACCATAACAACCAACAAAAAAGTACAGTAGCGTAGTAGGCCTAAGAATTTAGGCCATATGGCCTTTTTGATTGATTGATTGATTGATTGATTGATACTTTTATTAGTAGATTGCACAGTTCAGTACATATTCCGTACAATTGACCACTAAATGGTAACACCCCAATAAGTTTTTCAACTTGTTTAAGTCGGGGTCCACGTTAATCAATTCATGGTACAAATATATACTATCAACATAATACAGTCATCACACAAGTTAATCATCATAGTATGTACATTGAATTATTTATTTACATTATTTACAATCAATGAGGAGCTTTGGTTGATATCAGTACTTCAGTCATCAACAATTGCATTGAAACAGTGTAGGTCTTATTTAGTAGGATATGTACAGCCAGCAGAGTTCACATAGCATAAGAACAAGTATATACATTAGAAGTACATTTGAGTTGTTTATAATCCGGGGAGATGGGATGTGAATGGAGGAGGGTATTAGTAAAGTGTTGAAGTTGCCTGGAGGTGTTGTTTTAGAGCGCTTTTGAAGGAGGATAGAGATGCACTTACTTTTACACCTGTTGGGAGTGCATTCCACATTGATGTGGCATAGAAAGAGAATGAGTTAAGACCTTTGTTAGATCGGAATCTGGGTTTAACGTGGTTTGTGGAGCTCCCCCTGGCGGTCATTTACGTTAAGGAAGTAGTTTGACATGTACTTCGGTATCAAGGAGGTGTAGCAGATTTTATAGACCAGGCTCAGTGCAAGTTGTTTTACTCTGTCCTCCACCCTGATCCAGCCCACTTTGGAGAAGTGGGTTGGATTGAGGTGTGATCTGGGGTGGAGGTCTAAAAGTAACCGGACTAGCTTATTCTGGGATGTTTGGAGTCTAGATTTGAGGGTTTTGGAGGTGCTGGGGTAAAAATAAAAAGTCCATTAATTTAATACATTATTTAACTTTCTTTATACAAATACACTGTTTTTTCAAATTGCAAGTGATGAACATTTATTTAATGGAAGGAAAAGATGCGTCAATAATGGATTTTAAATGGAATGGTAGCTTCTGAATGGTAAACAAAGTGTACCTTCTGCAAGGTTCTGGCACAATATTCAACAACATTTTGTGTCCTGCTCAGGGAGACGGAGGGTGTTCCGAGCACTGCTATCCGAGAGATTTCCCTCCTCAAAGAGCTCAGCCATCCTAATATTGTCAAGTAAGTGAACACTATTCTCCTCTTCTTTCGCTGTCTTTACTCAATCTGTTCTATTTTTATTTTTGAAAGGTTACACGATGTCATCCACACAGAAAACAAGTTATACCTTGTCTTTGAGTTCCTTAACCAGGATCTGAAGAAGTTCATGGACTCGTCCACAGTCACCGGTATCCCTCTGCCTCTCATCAAGGTACTTCATCATCGTGTCCACGTTCGCCTCGTGGTTCCCAGAATTTACTAGATTCACCATTATGGTTTTATTCAGGAAATATACTCATTATTAGTAGTCTAGGACCGTGGTTCTCAACCTTTTTTCAGTGATGTACCCCCTGGTGAACATTTTTTTAATCCAAGTACCCCCTAATCAGAGTAAATCATTTTTGGGTGAAAAAAAGAGATAAAGAAGTAAAATACAGCACTATGTCATCAGTTTCTGATTGATTAAATTGTATAACAGTGCAAAATATTGCTCATTTGTAGTAGTCTTTCTAACTATTTGGAAAAAAAAGATATAAAAATGACTAAAAACTTGATGAAAAATAAACAAGTGATTCAATTATAATTAAAGCTACAAGCAGCGTTGGTCGGGTCCGCCTTGGGCTGCTGCCCCCGAGACCCACGGCCGGATAAGCGTTAGAAGACGCCTTGGAGCCACTATTTTGAGAATCTAATGCATTGTGAGAGTAATGCAGTTGTTGTATTGAAGTGAAAATATCAAACTTCCTGTTGATTTTTGCTAAAGTATGTTAATTATTAAAATGTAGGTCTAAGTGAGACCTACATAGTGTTTTTTGTTCCATGTCTCTCTGACATTCCTACCGGAAGTTACAAGCAGCTTTGTCTGTGTTTTCTTCCTAGGAGCAGTTTGTCCGTGTTGTATTCCTAGGGGGGCGGTAGAGCGCAATTTTGAGTTTTGAGGTTAGGTTTTTTCATCAGATCGCAATTTTTGCCAGACCTGATGTGTGTGTCAAGTTTGGTGAGTTTAGAAGCATGTTAAGGGGGTCAAATAACAGCTCAAAGAGGCAAAAATGACATTTTTTAGGAGACTTTGCACAGGGGTTCTTTGAAGGCACGTAAAATCAAAACCTGAGAACTTATCAAAACTCTGTTCTATACTTTTTATCAGAAGGGTTCAATCTCTCTCCTGTGCGAGTTTGAAGCCAAAACAACAAACGCACTCCGAGGAGATAATGTTTGAAGAAAGGTGACCGGTTTTTACAAAACTTTTGTTTTAGAAGAGGGGATTGCAAACTTCCTGTTGATTTTTGTTGGGGGTTGTCAATCTATGAAATGTAGGTCTAAGTGAGACCTACATAGAGGTTTTTGTTTCATGTCTCTCCGACATTCTTACCGGAAGTTACAAGCAGTTTTGTCTGTGTTTTCTTCCTAGGAGCAGTTTGTCCGTGTTGTATTCCTAGGGGGGCGGTAGAGCGCAATTTTGAGTTTTGAGGTTAGGTTTTTTCATCAGATCGCAATTTTTGCCAGACCTGATGTGTGTGTCGAGTTTGGTGAGTTTAGAAGCATTTTAAGGGGGTCAAATAACAGCTCAACCAGGCAAAAATGACATTTTTTAGGAGACTTTGCACAGGGGTTCTTTGAAGGCGCGTAAAATCAAAACCTGAGAACTTATCAAAACTCTGTTCTATACTTTTAATCAGAAGGGTTCAATCTCTATGCTAGCTAGCCGCTCTAGCAAGCACGCCTCATTCAGTCCAAAACGGCCCGATCTATCCACATCCATAATTAACCGGTGTTAACAAAATAAAAGCATGTAAACAACATACGCAAATGTGCGATAAAATAATTGTCGGCGTTAATAGATTGATGAGTTAACTCGTAATTAATGCATTAATTTGCCCACCCCTAGTTTAAATCACTCACAATTTTTCCCTTCATCTACTTCTTTCTATTGCTGCTTTTGTACTGTGAATATGTTGAGCCTCTGTACACCCTTGAAGTAACTTACAGTTTGACTCCTAAAGAAGTCTCTTATATCCAGTTTTCTTTTCATTGACATCCTTCCAGACCTACAGCACACACGCACGCAAACAGACACAAACACAATGTAAATCACACCACTGATATTAAAATCCATCTAGCCACCGTGTGCCAGGAACAACAAATGCCGAACATGTTGACAACTTACACTTACAACTTACACTTACTTACAACTTACACTTACTTACAACTTACACTTACTTACAACTTACACTTACAACTTACACTTACTTACAACTTACACTTACTTACAACTTACACTTACTTACAACTTACACTTACAACATACACTTACAACTTACACTTACTTACAACTTACACTTACTGACAACATACACTTACAACTTACACTTACAACTTACACTTACTTACAACATACACCTACAACTTACACTTACTTACAACTTACACTTACTTACAACTTACACTTACTTACAACATACACCTACAACTTACACTTACTGACAACTTACACTTACTTACAACTTACACTTACTTACAACTTACACTTACTGACAACTTACACTTATTTACAACTTACACTTATTTACAACTTACACTTATTTACAACTTACACTTATTTACAACTTACACTTATTTACAACTTACACTTAATTACAACTTACACTTGCAACTTACACTTGCAACTTACACTTACTTACAACTTACACTTACAACTTACACTTACTTACAACTTACACTTACTTACAACTTACACTTAATTACAACTTACACTTACAACTTACACTTACTTACAACTTACACTTACAACTTACACTTACTTACAACTTACACTTACTTACAACTTACACATACTTACAACTTACACTTACTTACAACTTACACTTACTTACAACTTACACATACTTACAACTTACACTTACTTACAACTTACACTTACAACTTACACTTACTTACAACTTACACTTACTGACAACTTACACTTACTTACAACTTACACTTACTGACAACTTACACTTACTTACAACTTACACTTACAACTTACACTTACTTACAACTTACACTTACTTACAACTTACACTTACTTACAACTTACACTTACTTACAACTTACACTTACTTACAACTTACACTTACTTACAACTTACACTTACTTACAACTTACACTTACTGACAACTTACACTTGCAACTTACACTTACAACTTACACTTACTTACAACTTACACTTACTTACAACTTACACTTACTTACAACTTATACTTACAACTTACACTTACTTACAACTTACACTTACAACTTACACTTACTTACAACTTACACTTACTTACAACTTACACTTACTGACAACTTACACTTGCAACTTACACTTACTTACAACTTACACTTACTTCTAACTTACACTTACTTACAACTTACACTTACTGACAACTTACACTTGCAACTTACACTTACTTACAACTTACACTTACTTACAACTTACACTTACTTACAACTTACACTTACTTACAACTTACACTTACTTACAACTTACACTTACTTACAACTTATACTTACAACTTACACTTACTTACAACTTACACTTGCAACTTACACTTACTTACAACTTACACTTACAACTTACACTTACAACTTACACTTAAAACTTACACTTAAAACTTACACTTAAAACTTACACTTACAACTTACACTTACAACTTACACTTACAACTTACACTTACAACTTACACTTACTTACAACTTACACTTACAACTTACACTTACAACTTACACTTACTTACAACTTACACTTACTTACAACTTACACTTACTTACAACTTACACTTACTTACAACTTACACTTACAACTTACACTTACAACTTACACGTACTTACAACTTACACTTACAACTTACACTTACTTACAACTTACACTTACAACTTGCACTTACAACTTACACTTACTTACAACTTACACTTACTCACAACTTACACTTATTCACAACTTACACTTACAACTTACACTTACTTACAACTTACACTTACTTACAACTTACACTTACTTACAACTTACACTTACTTACAACTTACACTTACTTACAACTTACACTTACAACTTACACTTACTTACAACTTACACTTACTTACAACTTACACTTACTTACAACTTACACTTACTTACAACTTACACTTACTTACAACTTACACTTTCTTACAAATTACACTTTCTTACAACTTACACTTACTTACAACTTACACTTACAACTTACACTTACTTACAACTTACACTTACAACTTACACTTACTTACAACTTACACTTACTTACAACTTACACTTACTTACAACTTACACTTACTTACAACTTACACTTACTGACAACTTACACTTGCAACTTACACTTACTTACAACTTACACTTACTTCCAACTTACACTTACTTACAACTTACACTTACTGACAACTTACACTTGCAACTTACACTTACTTACAACTTACACTTACTTACAACTTACACTTACTTACAACTTACACTTACTTACAACTTACACTTACTTACAACTTATACTTACAACTTACACTTACTTACAACTTACACTTGCAACTTACACTTACTTACAACTTACACTTACAACTTACACTTACTTACAACTTATACTTACAACTTACACTTACTTACAACTTATACTTACAACTTACACTTACTTACAACTTACACTTACAACTTACACTTACTTACAACTTATACTTACAACTTACACTTACTTACAACTTATACTTACAACTTACACTTACTTACAACTTACACTTACTTACAACTTATACTTACAACTTACACTTACTTACAACTTACACTTGCAACTTACACTTACTTACAACTTACACTTAAAACTTACACTTAAAACTTACACTTAAAACTTACACTTACAACTTACACTTACAACTTACACTTACAACTTACACTTACTTACAACTTAAACTTACAACTTACACTTACAACTTACACTTACTTACAACTTACACTTACTTACAACTTACACTTACTTACAACTTACACTTACTTACAACTTACACTTACAACTTACACTTACAACTTACACGTACTTACAACTTACACTTACAACTTACACTTACTTACAACTTACACTTACAACTTGCACTTACAACTTACACTTACTTACAACTTACACTTACTCACAACTTACACTTATTCACAACTTACACTTACAACTTACACTTACTTACAACTTACACTTACTTACAACTTACACTTACTTACAACTTACACTTACTTACAACTTACACTTACAACTTACACTTACTTACAACTTACACTTACTTACAACTTACACTTACTTACAACTTACACTTACTTACAACTTACACTTTCTTACAAATTACACTTTCTTACAACTTACACTTACTTACAACTTACACTTACAACTTACACTTACTTACAACTTACACTTACAACTTACACTTACTTACAACTTACACTTACTTACAACTTACACTTACTTACAACTTACACTTACAACTTACACTTACAACTTACACTTACTTACAACTTACACTTACAACTTACACTTACTTACAACTTACACTTACTTACAACTTACACTTACTTACAACATACACTTACAACTTACACTTACTTACAACTTACACTTACTTACAACTTACACTTACAACTTACACTTACTTACAACTTACACTTACAACTTACACTTACTTACAACTTACACTTACTTACAACTTACACTTACAACTTACACTTACTTACAACTTACACTTACTTACAACTTACACTTACTTACAACTTACACTTACTTACAACTTACACTTACAACTTACACTTACTTACAACTTACACTTACTTACAACTTACACTTACTTACAACTTACACTTACTTACAACTTACACTTACTAACAACTTACACTTACAACTTACACTTACCTACAACTTACACTTACCTACAACTTACACTTACTTACAACTTACACTTACTTACAACTTACACTTAGAACTTACACTTACTTACAACTTACACTTACTTACAACTTACACTTACAACTTACACTTACTTACAACTTACACTTACTTACAACTTACACTTACTTACAACTTACACTTACAACTTACACTTACTTACAACTTACACTTACTTACAACTTACACTTACTAACAACTTACACTTACAACTTACACTTACCTACAACTTACACTTACTTACAACTTACACTTACTTACAACTTACACTTACTTACAACTTACACCGAGTTGCACTGCCTCTCGTCCGCTCGCTAGCAACTAGCATGTAGGCTAACTTTTACAAGCAGAAGGAGTGACAGCCAATCACACGTAAGTTAGCATGAAACCGGCAACCAATCAGGGAGCGATGTTTAGGTTAGAGGCGGGACTTCTAGCAGAGACCGCCATTTAACCCTTTCTGTGCCATAATCACTGACTAAACATTACGGGCGGCGCTTGTATCCATAGTGACTACACAGTAGCGGCTGGATATTGGGTAGGGACGTGTCCCTGGCGTCCCTACCCAATTCTACACCCTTGACTAGAAGTTACTGACCCGACGATGACCAAACGTTCGCTTTTCTGCCGTCTTGCAGAGCTATCTCTTCCAGCTGCTGCAAGGCTTGGCGTTCTGCCACTCCCACAGGGTTCTCCACCGGGACCTGAAGCCCCAGAACCTCCTCATCAACGCCCAGGGGGAGATCAAGCTGGCGGACTTTGGCCTGGCGAGAGCGTTCGGTGTGCCGGTGCGCACGTACACGCACGAGGTAAGTGGGCGCTGGCGCTCAGGGTTTGCTTTTTCGCTTTTGCTGAGTCTTCCTGTGTGTGTCAGGTGGTGACGCTGTGGTACAGGGCGCCCGAGATCCTGCTGGGCTGCAAGTTTTACTCCACGGCTGTCGACATCTGGAGTTTGGGATGCATCTTTGCTGAGATGGTAATTGTTTACAGTCGGGATGAGCATAATAATAATCATAATAATCATAAGTTAGAATGCCATCCATTTCGTGGACTTGATAACACACTTGACTCTCCAAGTACCACCATGTTGACTATTATTAAAGTATAGTAGTGTAGTAGACTTAAGTATTCATCAAGTACCACCATGTTGACTATTATTAAAGTACAGTAGTGTAGTAGACTTAAGTATTCATCAAGTACCACCATGTTGACTAATATTAAAGTACAGTAGTGTAGTAGACCTAAGTATTCTTCAAGTACCACCATGTTGACTAATATTAAAGTACAGTAGTGTACTAGACTTAAGTATTCATCAAGTACCACCATGTTGACTAATATTAAAGTACAGTAGTGTACTAGACTTAAGTATTCATCAAGTACCACCATGTTGACTAATATTAAAGTACAGTAGTGTACTAGACTTAAGTATTCATCAAGTACCACCATATGGACTAATATTAAAGTACAGTAGTGTAGTAGACTTAAGTATTCATCAAGTACCACCATGTTGACTATTATTAAAGTACAGTAGTGTAGTAGACTTAAGTATTCATCAAGTACCACCATATTGACTAATATTAAAGTACAGTAGTGTACTAAACTTAAGTATTCATCAAGTACCACCATATTGACTAATATTAAAGTACAGTAGTGTACTAGACTTAAGTATTCATCAAGTACCACCATATTGACTAATATTAAAGTACAGTAGTGTACTAGACCTAAGTATTCATCAAGTACCACCATATTGACTAATATTAAAGTACAGTAGTGTACTAGACTTAAGTATTCATCAAGTACCAGCATAATGACAACATTAAAGTACAGTAGTGTAGTAGACCTAAATATTCATCAAGTACCACCATAATGACAACATTAAAGTACAGTAGTGTAGAAGACCTAAGTATTCATCAAGTACCAACATAATAACATTTAAGTACAGTAGTGTAGTAGACCTAAGTATTCATCAAGTACCAACAAAATAACAACATTAAAGTACAGTAGTGTAGTAGACCTAAGTATTCATCAAGTACCAACAAAATAACAACATTAAAGTACAGTAGTGTAGTACACCTAAGTATTCATCAAGTACCAACATATTAACATTTAAGTACAGTAGTGCAGTTGACCTAAATATTCATCAAGTACTACCATAATCACAACATTAAAGTACAGTAGTGTAGTAGACCTAAGTATTCATCAGGTACTACCATAATAACAACATTAAAGTACAGTAGTGTAGTAGACTTAAGTATTCATCAAGTACCAACATAATAACATTTAAGTACAGTAGTGTAGTAGACCTAAGTATTCATCAAGTACCAACATAATAACATTAAAGTACAGTAGTGTATTAGACCTAAATATTCATCAAGTAACAACATAATAACATTTAAGTACAGTAGTGTAGTTGACCTAAGTATTCATCAAGTACCACCATAATCACAACATTAAAGTACAGTAGTGTAGTAGACCTAAGTATTCATCAAGTACCAACATAATAACAACATTTACGTACAGTAGTGTAGTAGACCTAAGTATTCATCAAGTACCACCATAATGACGACATTAAAGTACAGTAGTGTAGTAGACCTAAGTATCCATCAAGTACCACCATAATGACAACATTACAGTAGTGTAGTAGACCTAAGTATTCATCAAGTACCAACATAATAACATTTAAGTACAGTAGTGTAGTAGACCTAAGTATTCATCAAGTACTACCATAATCACAACATTAAAGTACAGTAGTGTAGTAAACCTAAGTATTCATCAATTACTACCATAATCACAACATTAAAGTACAGTAGTGTAGTAAACCTAAGTATTCATCAAGTACCAACATAATAACATTAAAGTACAGTAGTGTAGTAGACCTAAGTATCCATCAAGTACCACCATAATGACAACATTACAGTAGTGTAGTAGACCTAAGTATTCATCAAGTACCAACATAATAACATTTAAGTACAGTAGTGTAGTAGACCTAAGTATTCATCAAGTACTACCATAATCACAACATTAAAGTACAGTAGTGTAGTAAACCTAAGTATTCATCAATTACTACCATAATCACAACATTAAAGTACAGTAGTGTAGTAAACCTAAGTATTCATCAAGTACCAACATAATAACATTAAAGTACAGTAGTGTAGTAGACCTAAGTATTCATCAAGTACCACCATAATGACAACATTAAAGTACAGTAGTGTAGTAGACCTAAGTATTCATCAAGTACCACCATAATGACAACATTAAAGTACAGTAGTGTAGTAGACCTAAGTATTCATCAAGTACCACCATAATGACAACATTAAAATTGTACGTCAGAGAATCACTTGATTAAAATACAGCAATTTATTGTCCTACATTCGAACGCAGTTCACTGTAATGTTACAGTTGCCAAAAATATTTAATATCCCCTATTTTCTGGACTATGGAACACACTGTTATATGAGCCGCACCAACTAAATTTTAAAAGAAAACAAATATTTTTCCATTTATGAGTTGTGAAATTAGGTTTTCACACAGAACCATTTTGTGAATGTTTATGTACATGCCTGAATTGTTTCCAAACGGTGTCTGTAACACGACAGTAAAACGGCCGATCATACAAAACGGAAGTCATCCACATGCATCCATTAACGGCTCAAGCTAGCTCTCCAATCAGCTAAACTGACTCAATAACTCCACAGTGACGTTTTGGTGGATTTACTGAGGAATTTGTAAAACTGAAACAATAAAAAATGCCATTATAAATTAATAATACTAACACATACGTTTTGGCACATTAGCTACACTACATTACGATAGCACATACAAATATGCATGATAACAGTCCTATAGACATTACACGTGGTCTAATCTGGCCTGCACCCTGCAAGATCAGTTTGTTAAATATAAAAATGAGTTGCATTTTTTAAACAAAGAAAGTGCTGTTCTAAATGTGTCCACTGGATGTCGCAACAGCAATTCAAGTGTTACCCACGTCACACAAGACAGTTTTCAACAGACTTTAACTTCAAGTTCCTTTGAATTGGCTGCCGCTACACCAATCAACACAGGTGCAAGCAATCAGCTGCTCCTGTTGTGGCTGGTGGCAGATACCTTATTTTATTGTAAATTATCCACTCAAAAGATAAAATAACAAAGCGTAAGATGCAAAGACTTAAGTCAGATTGACCATCATCTTTTTAGTTAGTTCCGTGCAGTGCTTTTAATTGGTGGAATGCATGATGCGCACCCTGAACTCAATTGTAAAAATGTGTGTTCCTTCATTTGTTGTCAGTTCCTTTTTATTTCATACTTTGGATTGGTTGTTTGTAGTGATGTTCAATCAATCAATCAATGTTTATTTATGTAGCCTCAAATCACAAGTGTCTCAAAGGGCTGCACAAGCCACAACGACATCCGCGGTACAGAAACCCACCTTGGTTGTGTCATTAGGATAGTTTTGTTTATATTATAATTGTTGTATTTGAATGATGATAAATTAATGTGTTGTGGCAGTTTGAGGAAACACTTGCTTTCTAACATGAGAATTTAACAAGGGCTTTCAAAACAGGAAGTGCTTACAGTTTAATGGCTTTGTAAAACCACTGGGACAAAGTGTAAGTTCATGGTGTGTTTGAAACTTTTCATTTGTTCATTTTTTCTTCTCTTTATAAGTTGACATTGAATAGTTGAATCATTTTCAAATTAATGTGTGAATGAAGCAAAGTAATATGTAAATAATGTCAATAACTAGATGAACCATCTGTGGCTGTGAAGTGAACACTAGTAAGGTTGTAAATACTGTATAGAGAAGGCTAACCCATGTGGTTCCTGTGGATGTGAACACAAGTTGTAATTACTGTAGTGACTAAATAACAGTGACTGAAACAGACATAGTAAAGTGTAAATAATGTCAATAACTAGATGAACCATCTGTGGCTGTGAAGTAAACACTAGTGAGGTTGTAAATACTGTATAGAGTAGGCCAACCCATGTGGTTCCTGTGAATGTGAACACAATTACTGTAGTGACTAAATAACAAACAGACATAGTAATGTGTAAATAATGTCAATAACTAAATGAACCATTTGTGGATGTAAAGTGAACACTAGTAAGGTTGTAAATACTGTATAGAGTAGGCTAACCCATGTGGTTCCTGTGGATGTGACCACAATTACTGTAGTGACTAAATAACAAACAGACATAGTAATGTGTAAATAATGTCAATAACTAGATGAACCATCCGTGGATGTAAAGTGAACACGAGTAAGGTTGTAAACACTGTATAGAGTAGGCTAACCCATGTGGTTCCTGTGGATGTAAACATAATTAATGTAGTGACTAAATAACATAGTGACTGAAACAGACATAGTAATGTGTAAATAATGTCAATAACTAGATGAACCATCTGTGGATGTAAAGTGAACACGAGTAAGGTTGTAAACACTGTATAGAGTAGGCTAACCCATGTGGTTCCTGTGGATGTAAACATAATTAATGTTGTGACTAAATAACATAGTGACTGACACAGACATAGTAATGTAAAAATAATGTCAATAACTAGATGAACCATCCGTGGATGTAAAGTGAACATGAGTAAGGTTGTAAACACTGTATAGAGTAGGCTAACCCATGTGGTTCCTGTGGATGTGACCACAATTACTGTAGTGACTAAATAACAAACAGACATAGTAATGTGTAAATAATGTCAATAACTAGATGAACCATCCGTGGATGTAAAGTGAACACGAGTAAGGTTGTAAATACTGTATAGAGTAGGCTAACCCATGTGGTTCCTGTGGATGTAAACATAATTAATGTAGTGACTAAATAACATAGTGACTGAAACAGACATAGTAATGTGTAAATAATTTCATTAACTAGATGAACCATCCGTGGATGTAAAGTGAACATGAGTAAGGTTGTAAACATTGTATAGAGTAGGCTAACCCATGTGGTTCCTGTGGATGTAAACATAATTAATGTTGTGACTAAATAACATAGTGACTGACACAGACATAGTAATATGTAAATAATGTCAATAACTAGATGAACCATCTGTGAATGTAAAGTGAACACGAGTAAGGTTGTAAACACTGTATAGAGTAGGCTAACCCATGTGGTTCCTGTGGATGTAAACATAATTAATGTAGTGACTAAATAACATAGTGACTGAAACAGACATAGTAATGTGTAAATAATGTCAATAACTAGATGAACCATCTGTGGATGTGACGTAAACACTAGTAAGGTTGTAAATACTATATAGGGTAGGCTAACCCATGTGGTTCCTGTGGATGTAAACATAATTAATGTAGTGACTAAATAACATAGTGACTGAAACAGACATAGTAATGTAAAAATAATGTCAATAACTAGATGAACCATCCGTGGATGTAAAGTGAACATGAGTAAGGTTGTAAACACTGTATAGAGTAGGCTAACCCATGTGGTTCCTGTGGATGTAAACATAATTAATGTTGTGACTAAATAACATAGTGACTAAATAACAAACAGACATAGTAATGTAAAAATAATGTCAATAACTAGATGATCCATCTGTGGATGTAAAGTGAACACGAGTAAGGTTGTAAATACTATATAGGGTAGGCTAACCCATGTGGTTCCTGTGGATGAAGTTGTAATTACTGTAGTGACTAATTAACAGTGAGTGAAACAGACAGTGATTCATTTGGATGAATGGGCTATGTATTCATGTCAACTGTGTTGCTCATTTTTCAATCCTTTTAAACATATCTTTAAATGGTGCTTTTTTTGCTCATTTCAAGTTTCTCAGTTCAATTGCTGAAAAACCAGGATCTTCAGGGGGCGGGGGCTCATTTTCAGTGTTTTTTAATAAGGTCAAATCACATGCATGGAGGAAGGACTGTCCAATCATTGATGCTCGTGTAGGAAAACCGTCTTTGAATGACATCTTCCATCACGCGTGCGTCATCATCCCCACAAGGACGTCATTTCAGTTTGTTTAGTATACGGGATTTTGCTCTTTCCGTCTTGTTCATATTTTCCGACCGCTCCATTTGCCAGCTTTAAATGAATCTGAGTTGACCCTGACTTAGTTTTTCCGTTGCCTGGTTAAAGTAAGCCTGCTGGGCTAAGCATTTAAGTGGATGTCTTCCAACCCCCCACCCCCCGTCTGTTTGAGAAAGATACTGAATACCCACATTGTAATTTCCCCACTCTGGGCCAGTAAGAAAATGCCTTCTTCTTCAGATCACCAGGAGGGCGCTGTTCCCCGGCGACTCCGAGATCGACCAGCTCTTCCGAATCTTCCGCACTCTGGGAACCCCCGATGAGGCCACCTGGCCGGGAGTCACGTCCATGCCGGACTACAAACCCTCCTTCCCAAAGTGGGCCCGCCAGGAACTTTCTAAAGTGGTTCCTCTCCTAGATGAGGATGGAAGAGAGCTGCTGGAAGTGAGAACATTTTCATTTTCTTGTAACTCTTTCCCTCTGACCAGGAGTATGAGTCTAGTATTTGATTCAACTGTGGAAATTAGAGATGTCCAATAAGGTTTTTTTTTTGCCGATATTGTCCAACTCTTAATTACAGATTCCAATATCAACCGATACTGATATATACAGTCGTGGAATTAACACATTATTATGCCTAATTTTGTTGTGATGCATTAAACCAGGGGTGCCCACACTTTTTCTGCAGGCGAGCTACTTTTCAATTGACCAACTCGAGGGGATCTACCTCATTTATATATATCATTTATACTTATTTATTTATGAAATAGACATTTTTGTAAACAAGTTAAATGTGTTTAATGCTAATACAAGCATGTGTAACACATATAGATGTCTTTCTTTCACAAAGACAAGAATATAAGTTGGTGTATTACCTGATTCTGATGACTTGCATTGATTGGAATCAGACAGTAATGATGATAACGCCCACATTTTCAAATGGAGGAGAAAAAAAGTTGTCCTTTCTGTACAATACCACATGAAAGTGGTTGGTTTTTGGCATCTAATTCATCCAGCTTCCATACACTTTACAAGAAAAACATTGGCGGCAAATTCCGTAGCTTGCTTGATTGACATTCACGGCACCCGAGGGTCTTGTGAGATGACGCTGGCTGCTGCCAGTTCATTATTATGAAAAAATGACAGAGAGGAAGGCGAGAAACACTTTTTATTTCAACAGACTTTCGCGCCGTCCCTTCCGTCAAAACTCTAAAGGCCGACTGCACATTTCCTATCTTCACAATAAAAGCCCTGCTTCATGCTGCCTGCGCTAACAAAATAAGAGTCTCGGAAAACTTGTGCACGCCAGCTTTCTGAGGGATCGCTTGTGCACGCCAGTTTTTTCCCAAAAAAATTTATATTGCATAAATAGCCTAGAATAAATATTCAGACATATTTTTTTAAATAAAGTATTTTTTTTATTGAATATTGACATTTTTTTTATAATCCAGTAGCCTTTGCTTTTCAAAAAAAGCACAAAGTTTTTCATTTATTTTAGGCCCTCAAACAAAACATGCATTCCAAAACAAAATAAAGTGCATTAAAGTGGATAAACCCACAACAAATCAATTATTGTCCTTTTGGCAAAAGTCTGCTTAGCCACAGTAGATATGCTAATAATGTAAACAAAAGGCTCACGTAAATCTCAATAAGTGTGTGCTTGTAACCTCATACACTTATACAGGTAGCCTACACAACAGGCTAATAATGTAAACAGAGGCCCCACTAAATCTCAATAAGTGTGTGCATGTAACCTCATACACTTATACAGGTAGCCTACACAACATGCTAATAATGTAAACAGAAGGCTCACGTAAATCTCAATAAGTGTGTGCTTGTAACCTCATACACTTATACAGGTAGCCTACACAACAGGCTAATAATGTAAACAGAGGCCCCACTAAATCTCAATAAGTGTGTACTTGTAACCTCATACACTTATACAGGTAGCCTACACAACAGGCTAATAATGTAAACAGAGGCCCCACTAAATCTCAATAAGTGTGTGCATGTAACCTCATACACTTATACAGGTACACAACATATCCCAACATCACTGCACGTTGGTTGATTGCGTCACCGCCTCAAAAAATTGCGTCACACGCCACTATTCGGCCTTGTTTTTAACTCATTCCACCGAAGGCCGAATGTGGCTTTTTTTGCCATATTCGGCCGAATATATTCGGTTACCGATTAATTGGTGCATCCCTAATATAAATATATATATATATATATATATATATATATATATATATGTTTGTATGTATGTATGAAATACTTGAAAATATATACAAGACCCCCCCCAACCCCCACATTGACGCCGAACTCCGTAGCTTGCTAGCTTGTGCACGCCAGCCTTTTGAGACTCTTATTTTGACAGCGCAGGCAGGATGAAGCTGCGCTTTTAATGTGAAGACAGGAACTGTGCAGTCGGTCTTTTAGAATTTTGAGAGATAAGTGGAAGAAGATGGATGGATGGATGATACACATAAATACATACACATACATGTGTATGTATTTATGTGTATGTTTATTTATATATGTATGTATATGTGTGTATATATATGTATATAAGAAATACATATATGCATGTATGTATGTATGTATGTATATATGTTTGTATGTATATATATTTATATATGTATGTATGTATATATACATATATATGCATGTATGTATATATATATGTATGTATATATATATGTATGTATATATGTATGTATGTATATATATATTTATATATATATATATATGTATGTATGTATGTATATATATATGTATATATATATATTTATATATATATATATGTATGTATGTATGTATATATATGTATATAAGAAATACATACACCTCCCCACATTGACGCCGAACTCCGTAGCTTGCTAGCTTGTGCACGCCAGCCTTTTGAGACTCTTATTTTGACAGCGCAGGCAGGACGAAGCTGCACTTTTAATGTGAAGACAGGAACTGTGCAGTCGGTCTTTTAGAACTTTGACGGCGGGTACGGTTTAATAAAAAGTGTTTCTCGCCTTCCTGTCGGTCAATTTTTCTTAATACTGAGCATCATCTCACCCTGAATGTCAATCAAGTGATGAAAGTGTCGTCTTGGTGAAGATTGACGATCGCTAATAAATTGGTGTATTTTTTTTACATCAGGACGTAATGGGCGCCCCTGCTTTTGAGGATTAATACCAACTTCTGATTAATGTTGTCACGTTGCAGGCCTCATCTACATCCTGATGTTTATTGTTTGTTTTCCTCCCCCGCAGGAAATGCTGCATTACGACCCAAACAAAAGGTTATCTGCCAAAAACGCGCTGGTCCATCGATTTTTCCGCGACGTCACCATGCCTCTCCCTCATCTGAGAATCTGAATTGTGGGGGAAAAGTAGGTTGTTGTCATGGCAATAAGCAACAAGTGGTTTGCTATCCGTTTTGAAGGTTATTTGGTATGAACAAACTGTTCAATGTTCATCTGCTTTTGGAGTCATAATAATTTGCGGTTCTTTCCAGTATTCTGCCCAGACCCTTTTTTTATAGAAAAGGAATGTTGGCTTTAGGCCTCCAAATTTAGATCGGAATCATAGCGTTCGTTTTCGGGATAGTGCAAATACCCACTTTTTTATTGGTCCCAGTTTGCCGCTGAAAGAACTCTGCAAAACTGAAAAAAAAAACATCTTTTATTTCTCATATTTGTACATACGTTGGTGATGTTTGCCTTGTATTCAGATTTTACACTTTTCTCGTGTGCATCCCCCCTCACTCTAGATTTTATTCTCCCCTTTATGAGTCGTTTTTTATATGGCTACTGCTTCTTTACAAAAAATAAACTTGTTCATATAAGTTCACCGTTTTGACTACGGACGAGTCGGCCGTTATTTATTTGGAAATGTTTTGTGTTTTGGGATGTTAAAATTCATACTTGCACCTCTGAAACTAGCAAGTAAATCCATAAAAATAATTTTTCAAATGCCCATATAACCTTTTAAAGTAATAGCCTACTTATTACTAACATTTCAAGAGTGTTTAAAAAAGTTCACAACATTTTTAGTAGGACAATAATAGGATTTTTTTTAGTAGTTATCTTTGAGGGTGTATTTCCCACTTGCACCACTAGATGGCACCAAATAAATCACTCATTTATTTGCTTATGTCAGAGGTTCTTAAACCTTTTCACCTAGTACCACCTCAGAAAACACTCAGCTCTCAAAAGTACCAACATAAGTATAAGTGTTCATTAAAAACAAGGGCAGAGTGTATTTAACAAGTATATTTAATATTTTAGGGCACAGTTTGAACGGTAACACTGTTTTAAGTATTTATTTAAGTTTTTTTTTTTTGATGTACCACTAGATTGGGAATGACTGGCTTATGTACAAGAACAATGGTATATATTCAGTAAAAGTAGCTAAGAATTAGCATAGTATTCATTAAAAACAAGGCAGAGTTTTTTTTAATGAGTACATTTGGTACTTTTAGACACTGAACAGTAACACTGTGTTTAAATATTAAGTGTTTCTTTGGTGTGCCACTAGATTAAAAATGACTGGCTTATGTATAAGAAAAATGGTATATATTGAGCAAAAGTAGCTAAGAATTAGCATATTATTCCTTAAAATCAAGGCAGAGGTTTTATTTAACGAGTATATTTAATATTTTTGGGCGCAGTTTGAACAGTAACACTGTGTTTGAATATTTATTGAAGTGGTTCTTTGGTGTACCACTAGATTGGCTTATGTATAACATTATATATATTCAGCAAAAGTAGCTATGAATTAGTATCGTTGGCCTAAGTATTCATTAAAAACAAGGCATAGGTTTTATTTAACAAGTTTATTTGGTATTTTTGGGCACAGTTTGAACAGTAACACTGTTTAAATATTTATTTAAGTGGTTCTTTGGTGTACCACTAGATTGAGAATGACTGGTTTATGTGTAAGAAAAACGGTATATATTCAACAAAAGTAGCTAAGAATTAACATTGTCGGCCTAAGTATTCATGAAAAACAAGGCACAGGTTTTAATTGAGTGTATTTCATATTTTTGTGCACAGTTTGAACAGTAACACTGTGTTTGAATATTTATTTAAGTGTTTTTTTTGGGTGTACCACTAGATTGGGAATGACTGGCTTATGTACAAGAACAATGGTATATATTCAGTAAAAGTAGCTAAGAATTAGCATGGTATTCAATAAAAACAAGGCAGAGGTTTTAATTAACGAGTGTAATTAATATTTTAGGGCACAGTTTGAACAGTAACACTGTGTTTGAGTATTTAAGTGGTTCGTTGGTGTACCACTAGATTGAGAATTACTGGCTTGTGTATAAGAAAAATTGTATATATTTAGCAAAAGTAGCTAAGAGTTAGCATAGTCGGCCTAAGTATTCATTAAAAACAAGGCCGATGTTTTTAATGAGTATATTTGGTATTCATGGGCACAGTTTGAACAGTAACATTCTTTGAATATGTATTTAAATGGTTATTTGGTGTACCACTAGATTGAGAAATACTGGTTTATGTATAAGAACAATTGTATATATTCAGCAAAAGTAGCCAAGAATTAGCATAGTATTCTTTCAAAACAAGGCAGAGGTTTTATTTATTTTGTATTTTTGGGCACAGTTTGAACGGTAACACTGTGTTTCAATATTTACTTAAGGGGTTCTTTGGTGTACCACTAGATTGTGAATGACTGGCTTATGTGTAAGAAAAACTGTATGTATTCAGCAAACGTAGCTAAGAATTAGCATAGTATTTATTTTTGGGCAGAGTTCGAACAGTAACACTGTGTTTGAATATTTAAGTGGTTCGTTGGTGTACCACTAGACTGAGAATTACTGGCTTGTGTATAAGAAAAATGGTATATATTCAGCAAACTTAGCTAATAATTAGCATAGTCGGCCTAAGCATTCATTAAAAACAAGGCAGAGGTTTTATTTAACAAGTTTATTTGATATTTTTGGGCACAGTTTGAACAGTAACACTGTGTTTGAATATTTAAGTGGTTTTTGGTGTACCACTGGATTGAAAATGACAGGCTTATATATAACAAAATTATATATATTCAGCAAAAGTAGCTAAGAATTAGCATTGTAGGCCTGAGTATTCATTAAAAACAAGGCAGAGGTTTTATTTAACAAGTTTATTCGATATTTTGGGGCACAGTTTGAACAGTAACACTGTGTTTGAATGTTTATTTAAGTGGTTCTTTGGTGCACCACTAGATTGAAAATGACTGGCTTATGTGTAAGAAAAACGGTATATATTCAGCAAAAGTAGCTAAAAATTAGCATAGTCGGCCTAAGTGTTCATGAAAAACAAGGCACAGGTTTTAATTGAGTGTATTTCATATTTTTGTGCACAGTTTGAACAGTAACACTGTGTTTGAATATTTAAGTGGTTCGTTGGTGTAGCACTAGATTGAAAATGTAAGAAAAACGTTATGTATTCAACAAAAGTAGCTAAGAATTAGCATAATCGGCATAAGTATTCATTAAAAACAAGGCAGAGGTTTTATTTAACAAGTTTATTTGATATTTTAGGGCGCAGTTTGAACAGTAACACTGTGTTTGAATATTTAAGTGGTTCTTTGGTGTACCACTAGATTGAAAATGTAAAAAACTGTATATATTCAACAAAAGTAGCTAAGAATTAGCGTAGTCGGCCAAAGTATTCATTAAAAACAAGGCAGAGGTTTTATTTAACAAGTTTATTTAATATTTTAGGGCACAGTTTGAACAGTAACACTGTGTTTGAATATTTAAGTGTTTTTTTGGTGTACCACTAGATTGAAAATGTAAGAAAAACGGTATATATTCAACAAAAGTAGCTAAGAATTAGCATAGTCGGCCCAAGTGTTCATGAAAAACAAGGCACAGGTTTTAATTGAGTGTATTTCATATTTTTGTGCACAGTTTGAACAGTAACACTGTGTTTTAATATTTAAGTGTTTTTTTGGTGTACCACTAGATTGAAAATGTAAAAAACTGTATATATTCAACAAAAGTAGCTAAGAATTAGCATTGTCGGCCAAAGTATTCATTAAAAACAAGGCAGAGGTTTTATTTAACAAGTTTATTTAATATTTTAGGGCACAGTTCGAACAGTAACACTGTGTTTGAATATTTAAGTGTTTTTTTGGTGTACCAGTAGATTGAAAATGTAAGAAAAACGGTATATATTCAACAAAAGTAGCTAAGAATTAGCATAGTCGGCCTAAGTATTCATTAAAAACAAGGCAGAGGTTTTATTTAACAAGTTTATTTGATATTTAAGGGCACAGTTTGAACAGTAACACTGTGTTTGAATATTTAAGTAGTTCATTGGTGTACCACTAGATTGAAAATGTAAGAAAAACGGCATATATTCAGCAAAAGTAGCTAAGAATTAGCATAGTCGGCCTAAGTATTCATTAAAAACAAGGCAGAGGTTTTATTTAACAAGTTTATTTAATATTTTAGGGCACAGTTTGAACAGTAACACTGTGTTTGAATGTTTAAGTGTTTTTTTGGTGTACCACTAGATTGAAAATGTAAGAAAAACGGTATATATTCAACAAAAGTAGCTTAGAATTAGCATAGTCGGCCTAAGTGTTCATGAAAAACAAGGCACAGGTTTAAATTGAGTGTATTTCATATTTTTTTGCACAGTTTGAACAGTAACACTGTGTTTGAATATTTAATTGGTTCGTTGGTGTACCACTAGATTGAAAATGTAAGAAAAACGGTATGTATTCAACAAAAGTAGCTAAGAATTAGCATAGTTGGCATAAGTATTCATTAAAAACAAGGCAGAGGTTTTATTTAACAAGTTTATTTGATATTTTAGGGCACAGTTTGAACAGTAACACTGTGTTTGAATATTTAAGTGTTTTTTTGGTGTACCACTAGATTGAAAATGTAAGAAAAACGGTATGTATTCAACAAAAGTAGCTAATAATTAGCATGGTCGGCCTAAGTATTCATGAAAAACAAGGCACAGGTTTAAATTGAGTGTATTTGATATTTTTCTGCACAGTTTGAACAGTAACACTTTGTTTGAATATTAAGTGGTTCGTTGGTGTACCACTAGATTGAAAATGTAAGAAAAACTGTATATATTCAACAAAAGTAGCTAAGAATTAGCATAGTCGGCCTAAGTATTCATTAAAAACAAGGCAGAGGTTTTATTTAACAAGTTTATTTGATATTTTAGGGCACAGTTTGAACAGTAACACTTTGTTTGAATATTTAAGTGGTTCGTTGTTGTACCATTAGATTGAAAATGTAAGAAAAACGGTATGTATTCAACAAAAGTAGCTAAGAATTAGCATAGTCGGCCTAAGTATTCATTAAAAACAAGGTAGAGGTTTTATTTAACAAGTTTATTTGATATTTTAGGGCGCAGTTTGAACAGTAAGACTGTGTTTGAATATTTAAGTGGTTCTTTGGTGTACCACTAGATTGAAAATGTAAGAAAAACGGTATGTATTCAGCAAAAGTAGCTAAAAATGTCAGCTAATTGTGCCTAAATCTACAACTTAGTCAATATGCACATGTTGATATTTGCTTTATTTTGTGAAAAAGAACATCTAATCCTGATCAGAGGTGCTTCACTAAAGTCCTCGTGGTGGAAAGGATGGGAACATCTGCTAGCCAGCTAGCTGATCAGATCCAAGTGGTTCTGGTCCTGAGTGCTGATGTCCTAAAACACAGGTTTGGTGTTGTTGTTCTTCCCCTTGAATCATGGAAGCCATATTTGCACGTCATTACAACTAAAAGCTTCTCCCCTAACGAGCTGTGATCACCTGCAGGCAAACAAAGTAGTCATGGAGGTGCAGCTGCTTGCAGATTTGGATTCTGAGGAAGTGCCTGCAGATATTTAGACTCCGCCCCCGCCGAGGCCCCGAAATGATGGCGTCAGTGAGGCGACTTTGACCTGCAGACTTCTTGGGTAAATGTCTGCAAAAGCAGTGAAGTCGTCACCTTGTGTAAATGCTCAATAAAAACAGAATACAATGATCTAAAAATCATTTTTTTCCAACTTATATTCAATTGAAAAGACTGCAAAGACAAGATATTTCATGTCCACACTAAAAAAAATGATTTTTTTGTTGTTGAAAATAATCATTAACTTAGAATTTAACGGCAGCAACACATTGCAAAAAAAGTTGTGTTACATGGCCTTTACTTTTAATAACACTTTGGGAACTGAGGAGACACATTTTGGAATTGGAATTATTTCCTATTCTTGCTTGATGTACAGCTTAAGTTGTTCTACAGTCCAGTGCAGAATGGGGCTTGACATCGTCTTGCTGAAATAAGCAGGGGCGTCCATGATAGCTTAACATATGTTGCTCCAAAACCTGTGGCCTTTCCTTTTTAACAACACTCAGTAAAGGTTTGGGAACTGAGGAGACACATTTTGGAAGTGGAATTCTTTCCTATTCTTGCTTAATGTACAGCTTAAGTTGTTCAACAGTCCAGTGCAGGATGTGGCTTGGTATCGTCTTGCTGAAATAAGCAGGGGCGTCCATGATAACTTAACATATGTTGCTCCAAAACCTGTGGCCTTTCCTTTTAACAACACTCTGTAAAGGTTTGGGAACTGGGGAGACACATTTTGGAAGTGGAATTCTTTCCCGTTCTTGCTTGATGTACAGCTTAAGTTGTACCATGAATTGATTAACGTGGACCCCGACTTAAACAAGTTGAAAAACTTATTGGGGTGTTACCATTTAGTGGTCAATTGTACGGAATATGTACTGTACTGTGCAATCTACTAATAAAAGTATCAATCAATCAATCAATCAACAGTCCGGGGTCTCCATTGTGGTATTTTAGGCTTCATAATGCACCACACATTTTCAATGGGAGACAGGTCTGGACTACAGGCAGGCTAGTCTAGTACTTGCACTCTTTTACTACAAAGGCTCGGCATTGTCTTGCTGAAATAAGCAGGGGCGTCCATGATAGCTTAACATATGTTGCTCCAAAACCTGTATGTACCTTGCAGCATTAATGGTGCCTTCACACATGTATAAGTTACCCATGCCTTGGGCACTAATGCACCCCCATACCATCACACATGTGTAAGTTACCCATGTCTTGGGCACTAATACACCCCCATACCATCACACATGTGTAAGTTACCCATGCCTTGGGCACTAGTAAACCACCATACCATCACACATGTGTAAGTTACCCATGTCTTGGGCACTAATACACCCCCATACCATCACACATGTGTAAGTTACCCATGCCTTGGGCACTAATACACCCCCATACCATCACACATGTGTAAGTTACCCATGTCTTGGGCACTAATACACCCCCATACCATCACACATGTGTAAGTTACCCATGCCTTGGGCACTAATACACCCCCATACCATCACACATGTGTAAGTTACCCATGTCTTGGGCACTAATACACCCCCATACCATCACACATGTGTAAGTTACCCATGTCTTGGGCACTAATACACCCCCATACCATCACACATGTGTAAGTTACCCATGTCTTGGGCACTAATACACCCCCATACCATCACACATGTGTAAGTTACCCATGCCTTGGGCACTAATACACCCCCATACCATCACACATGTGTAAGTTACCCATGCCTTGGGCACTAATACACCCCCATACCATCACACATGTGTAAGTTACCCATGTCTTGGGCACTAATACACCCCCATACCATCACACATGTGTAAGTTACCCATGCCTTGGGCACTAATACACCCCCATACCATCACACATGTGTAAGTTACCCATGTCTTGGGCACTAATACACCCCCATACCATCACACATGTGTAAGTTACCCATGTCTTGGGCACTAATACACCCCCATACCATCACACATGTGTAAGTTACCCATGTCTTGGGCACTAATACACCCCCATACCATCACACATGTGTAAGTTACCCATGCCTTGGGCACTAATACACCCCCATACCATCACACATGTGTAAGTTACCCATGTCTTGGGCACTAATACACCCCCATACCATCACACATGTGTAAGTTACCCATGCCTTGGGCACTAATACACCCCCATACCATCACACATGTGTAAGTTACCCATGTCTTGGGCACTAATACACCCCCATACCATCACACATGTGTAAGTTACCCATGTCTTGGGCACTAATACACCCCCATACCATCACACATGTGTAAGTTACCCATGTCTTGGGCACTAATACACCCCCATACCATCACACATGTGTAAGTTACCCATGCCTTGGGCACTAATACACCCCCATACCATCACACATGTGTAAGTTACCCATGTCTTGGGCACTAATACACCCCCATACCATCACACATGTGTAAGTTACCCATGCCTTGGGCACTAATACACCCCCATACCATCACACATGTGTAAGTTACCCATGTCTTGGGCACTAATACACCCCCATACCATCACACATGTGTAAGTTACCCATGTCTTGGGCACTAATACACCCCCATACCATCACACATGTGTAAGTTACCCATGTCTTGGGCACTAATACACCCCCATACCATCACACATGTGTAAGTTACCCATGTCTTGGGCACTAATACACCCCCATACCATCACACATGTGTAAGTTACCCATGTCTTGGGCACTAATACACCCCCATACCATCACAGATGTGTAAGTTACCCATGTCTTGGGCACTAATACACCCCCATACCATCACACATGTGTAAGTTACCCATGCCTTGGGCACTAATGCACCCCCATACCATCACACATGTGTAAGTTACCCATGCCTTGGGCACTAATACACCCCCATACCATCACACATGTGTAAGTTACCCATGCCTTGGGCACTAATACACCCCCATACCATCACACATGTGTAAGTTACCCATGCCTTGGGCACTAATGCACCCCCATACCATCACACATGCTGGCTTTTACACTTTCCGCCTAGAACAGTCCGAATGGTTCTTTTCCTCTTTGGTCCAGAAATGTGGACTCGTCAGAACCCAGAACACTTTTCCACTTTGCATCAGTCTACCTTAGATGAGCTCAGGCCCAGCAAAGCGTTTCCGGGTGTTGTTGATTAATGGTTCTGGCTTCGCATAGTAGAGTTTTAACTTGCGCTTACAGATGTAGCGACCAACTGTAGTTACTGTAAGTCTTTTGGGACGGCGTGGCGCGGTTGGGAGAGTGTCCGTGCCAGCAACCTGAGGGTTCCTGGTCCAATCCCCAGCTTCTACCAACCTCGTCAAGTCCGTTGTGTCCTTGAGCAAGACACTTCACCCTTGCTCCTGATGGGTCCTGGTTTGTGCCTTGCATGGCAGCTCCCTCCATCAGTGTGTGAATGTGTATGTGAATGGGTAAATGTGGAAGTAGTGTCAAAGCGCTTTGAGTACCTTGAAGGTAGAAATGCGCTCTACAAGTATAACCCATTTACCATTTTGTGAGCCCATGTGGTGATATCCTTTATACACTGATGTGGCTTTTTGATGCAGTACCACCTGAGGGTTCGAAGGTCACTGGTATTCAATGTTGGTTTTCTGCCTTGCCGCTTGCGTGCAGTGATTTCTCCAGATTCTCTGAACCTTTTGATGATATTACGGACTTCGGATGGAGAAATCCCTAAGTTCCTTGCAACAGCTGGTGGAGAAATGTTCTACTTAGCCACAGAACACTTCCAATTTGCATCAGTCCATCTAGCCAAGCCGGCGGTGTTTCTGGGTGTTGTTGATAAACGGCTTTTGCTTTGCATAATAAAGTTTTAAGTTGTGCTTACTGATGTACTGACCAACAGTAGTTACTGACAGTGGTTTTCTGAAGTGTTCCTAAGCACATGTGGTGATGTCCTTTACACACTGATTTCGCTTTTTGATGCAGTACCGCCTCAGGGATCGAAGGTCATGGGCATTCAATGTTGGTTTTCGGCTTTGCCGCTTACGTGCAGCGATTTCTCCAGATTCTCTGAACATTTTGATGATAGTACGGAGCGTAGATGTTGCAATCCCTAAATTCCTTGCAATAGCCGGTTTAGAAATGTTCTACTTAACCACAGAACACTTTTCCACTTTGCATCAGTCCATCCTAGATGAGCTCAGGCCCAGTCAAGCCGTCAGTGTGTCTGGGTGTTGTTGATAAACGGCTTTGGCTTTGCATAGTAGAGCTTTAACTTACACTTACAGATGTAGCGACAAACTGTATTTAGTGACAGTGGTTTTTTGAAGTGTTCCTGAGCCCATGTGGTGATGTCCTTTACACACAAATGTCGCTTTTTGTTGCAGTACCGCCTGAGGGATCGAAGGGCCGTAATATCATGGAGTACGTGCAGTGATTTCTCCAGATTCTCTGAACTTTTTGATGATATTACGGAGCGTAGATGTTGAAATCCCTAAATTCCTTGCAATAGCCGGTTTAGAAATGTTCTACTTAACCACAGAACACTTTTCCACTTTGCATCAGTCCATCTTAGATGAGCTCAGGCCCAGCCAAGCCGTCAGTGTGTCTGGGTGTTGTTGATAAACGGCTTTGGCTTTGCTTTGTAGAGTTTTAACTTGCACTTACAGACGTAGCGACCAACTGTAGTTACTGACAGTGTTTTTTTAAAGTCTTCTCGAGCCCGTGTGGTGATATCCTTTATACACTGATGTGACTTTTTGATGCAGTACCGCCCGAGGGATCGAAGGGCCGTAATATCATCGCTTACGTGCAGTGATTTCTCCAGATTCTCTGACATTTTGATGATATTACGGACTGCGGATGGTGAAATCCCTAAATTCCTTGCAATAGCCGGTTTAGAAATGTTCTACTTAACCGCAGAACACTTTTCCACTTTGCATCAGTCCATCTTAGATGAGCTCAGGCCCAGCCAAGCCGTCAGTGTGTCTGGGTGTTGTTGATAAACGGCTTTAGCTTTGCATAGTAAAGTTTTAAGTTGCGCTTACTGATGTACTGACCAACAGTAGTTACTGACAGTGGTTTTCTGAAGTGTTCCTAAGCCCATGTGGTGATGTCCTTTACACACTGATTTCACTTTTTGATGCAGTACCACCTCAGGGATCGAAGATCATGGGCATTCACTGTTGGTTTTCGGCTTTGCCGCTTACGTGCAGTGATTTCTCCAGATTCTCTGAACTTTTTGATGATATTACGGACTGCGGATGTTGAAATCCCTAAATTCCATGCAATAGCCGGTTTAGAAATGTTCTACTTAACCACAGAACACTTTTCTACTTTGCATCAGTCCATCTTAGATGAGCTCAGGCCCAGCCAAGCCGGCAGTGTGTCTGGGTGTTGTTGATAAACGGCTTTGGCTTTGCATAGTATAGTTTTTACTTGCACTTACAGATGTAGCGACCAACTGTAGTTACTGACGGTGTATTTTTAAAGTCTTCTCGAGGCCGTGTGGGGATATCCTTTATACACTGATGTGACTTTTTGATGCAGTACCGCCCGAGGGATCAATGGTCCCGTAATATCATCGCCCACGTGCAGTGATTTCTCCAGATTCTCAGAACCTTTTGATGATATTACGGAGCGTAGATGTTGAAATCCCTAAATTCCTTGCAATAGCCGGTTTAGAAATGTTCTACTTAACCACAGAAAACTTTTCCACTTTGCATCAGTCCATCTTAGATGAGCTCGGGCATAGCCAAGCCGTCAGTGTGTCTGGGTGTTGTTGATAAATGGCTTTGGCTTTGCATAGTATAGTTTTTACTTGCACTTACAGATGTAGTGACCAACTGTAGTTACTGACACTGTTTTTTTAAGTCTTCCTGAGCCCATGTGGTGATGTCCTTTACACACAAATGTCGCTTTTTGATGCAGTACCGCCTGAGGGATCGAAGGGACGTAATATCATCGCTTTCGTGCAGTGATTTCTCCAGATTCTCTGACATTTTTGATGATATTACGGAGCGTAGATGTTGAAATCCCTAAATTCCTTGCAATAGCCGGTTTAGAAATGTTCTACTTAACCACAGAACACTTTTCTACTTTGCATCAGTCCATCTTAGATGAGCTCGGGCCCAGCCAAGCCGTCAGTGTGTCTGGGTGTTGTTGATAAACGGCTTTGGCTTTGCTTTGTAGAGTTTTAACTTGCACTTACAGACGTAGCGACCAACTGTAGTTACTGACAGTGTTTTTTTAAAGTCTTCTCGAGCCCGTGTGGTGATATCCTTTATACACTGATGTGACTTTTTGATGCAGTACCGCCCGAGGGATCGAAGGTCCCGTAATATCATCGCTTACGTGCAGTGATTTCTCCAGATTCTCTGACATTTTTGATGATATTGCGGAGCGTAGATGTTGAAATCCCTAAATTCCTTGCAACAGCTGGTTTAGAAATGTTCTACTTAACCACAAAACACTTTTCTACTTTGCATCAGTCCATCTTAGATGAGCTCAGGCCTAGCCAAGCCGGCAGTGTTTCTGGGTGTTGTTGATAAACGGCTTTGGCTTTGCTTTGTAGAGCCACTTTTTTGAAACATGTCGCAGGCACCCAATTCCAAATGTGCTAATATTGACAAAAACAACAAAGTTTAGCAGTTTGAATGTTAAATATCTTATCCTTGCAGTCTATTCAATTGAAAATAAGTGGAAAATGATTTTTAAATCATTGTGTTCTGTTTTTATTTACCATTTACACAAGGTGACACCTAAACTGCTTTCATAATCCTGTATGGCAGAAGGTTGTCCGCAGTTCAAGTTCACCAAGATGAACACAAAATGAGAGTTGTCAATGCGGCGCGGCCAAAAGGACTTCCTCTCGGCGGGGTTCTAGTGTCTCAAAGCTCCAGTTTCTTCTTCATGGCCAGTTTGTAGAGAATCTGGTAGCCGTCATCCCAGGCGTACAGCAGCTGCTCCAGCGGGTTGTACTTGAGACTGGCGTGGGCGCCGTAGCGTTTGGGGAAGTAGACCAGCGGCGCGTCGTCGGCGCTCACCATGTCGTTGACGTCAAACACGCACTGGACACGCGAGCGCCCCGCCTGCCGGGTGTTGTAGACCACGTACAGCGTCCCGCAGATCACGAAGGCCGCCTCGGCGTTCTCCCTGGGGCAGTTGGAGTCCCACATCTGCTGGATGTCCAGGGAGACGGCGTCCAGCTTGGCCAGGGAGATGTGCGTCTCAGCCTGACGCGTGGCGTAGATGGCCCAAAGGCCTTCCTCGTCCACCGCCAGGTCCACCGCCGTCTCGGGGCTCAGGCCGTACACCGGGACCTGGTCCTGGACCGGGAACACCACGCTGTCCGCCACCGCCGGGTTCCTCAAGTCGTACTTGAGCAGGGTGACCTCGTCCCCCCGCGTGACCAGATAGGCGTGATTGTTGTAGACCACGTGGCCCGTCCCGCTCCAGGCGGAGGGGACCTTCAGCCGCCGGGACTCGGACAGGCCCTGCGAGCGCGTGAAGTCCTGCACGCTGGAGAACTCAAAGATGGTGTCTGCGTCCGTCCCGTTGAAGATGAAGACCTTCCCCGAGCCCCCGCCCGTGTCTCTGGTCCACATGCCCTTGGAGCCGCCGACTCGCTTCAAGATCTTCATGGCCTTTATGGTGGAGATCATGTCGCTGCAGTCTGACGAGAGGAGGGAGAAACATTTTAAGGATGCAGGCGTCAAATTGGAACATTTAGGGCACCGATCCACTTTATTTACAGGACCGTCTGGGAAAATTTGAATATTGTGATAAAGTCCTTTATTTTCTGTACTGCAACTAAAAACATGAAAATGTCATACATGTCAATCAATCAATCAATCAATGTTTATTTATATAGCCCCAAATCACAAATGTCTCAAAGGACTGCACAAATCATTACGACTACGACATCCTCGGAAGAACCCACAAAAGGGCAAGGAAAACTCACACCCAGTGGGCAGGGAGAATTCACATCCAGTGGGACGCCAGTGACAATGCTGACTATGAGAAACCTTGGAGAGGACCTCAGATGTGGGTACCGAAAGCAATGGATGTGGAGCGGGTCTAACATGATACTGTGAAAGTTCAATCCATAGTGGCTCCAACACAGCAGCGAGAGTTCAGTTCAAAGCGGATCCAAGACAGCAGCGAGAGTCCCGTCCACAGGAAACCATCCCAAGCGGAGGCGGATCAGCAGCGTAGAGATGTCCCCAACCGTTACACAGGCGAGCGGTCCATCCTGGGTCTCGACTCTGGACAGCCAGTACTTCATCCATGGTCGTCCGACCATGGATGGGGACATAGGAGAAAGAAAAGAAGCGGCAGATCAACTGGTCTAAAAAGGAGGTCTATTTAAAGGCTAGAGTATACAAATGAGTTTTAAGGTGAGACTTAAATGCTTCTACTGAGGTAGCATCTCAAACTGTTACCGGGAGGGCATTCCAGAGTACTGGAGCCCGAACAGAAAACGCTCTATAGCCCGCAGACTTTTTTTGGGCTCTAGGAATCACTAATAAGCCGGAGTCTTTTGAAGGCAGATTTCTTGCCGGGACATATGGTACAATACAATCGGCAAGATAGGATGGAGCTAGACCGTGTAGTATTTTATACGTAAGTAGTAAAACCTTAAAGTCACATCTTAAGTGCACAGGAAGCCAGTGCAGGTGAGCCAGTATAGGTATATATGTATGTATATATGTATATAAAGGTATATACAGTATAGGTATATATGTATGTATATATGTATATAAAGGTATATACAGTATAGGTATATATGTATGTATATATGTATATAAAGGTATATACAGTATAGGTATATATGTATGTATATATGTATATAAAGGTATATACAGTATAGGTATATATGTATGTATATAAAGGTATATACAGTATAGGTATATATGTATGTATATATGTATATTAAGGTATATACAGTATAGGTATATATGTATATAAAGGTATATACAGTATAGGTATATATGTATGTATATATGTATATAAAGGTATATACAGTATAGGTATATATGTATGTATATATGTATATAAAGGTATATACAGTATAGGTATATATGTATGTATATATGTATATAAAGGTATATACAGTATAGGTATATATGTATGTATATATGTATATAAAGGTATATACAGTATAGGTATATATGTATGTATATATGTATATAAAGGTATATACAGTACAGGTATATATGTATGTATATATGTATATAAAGGTATATACAGTATAGGTATATATGTATGTATATATGTATATAAAGGTATATACAGTATAGGTATATATGTATGTATATATGTATATAAAGGTATATACAGTATAGGTATATATGTATGTATATAAAGGTATATACAGTATAGGTATATATGTATGTATATATGTATATTAAGGTATATACAGTATAGGTATATATGTATATAAAGGTATATACAGTATAGGTATATATGTATATAAAGGTATATACAGTATAGGTATATATGTATGTATATATGTATATAAAGGTATATACAGTATAGGTATATATGTATGTATATATGTATATAAAGGTATATACAGTACAGGTATATATGTATGTATATATGTATATAAAGGTATATACAGTATAGGTATATATGTATGTATATATGTATATAAAGGTATATACAGTACAGGCGTAATATGATCAAACTTTCTTGTTCTTGTCAAAAGTCTAGCAGCCGCATTTTGTACCAACTGTAATCTTTTAATGCTAGACATGGGGAGACCCGAAAATAATACGTTACAGTAATCGAGGCGAGACGTAACAAACGCATGGATAATGATCTCGGCGTCTTTAGTGGATAAAATGGAGCGAATTTTAGCAATATTACGGAGATGAAAGAAGGCCGTTTTAGTAACGCTTTTAATGTGTGACTCAAAGGAGAGAGTTGGGTCGAAGATAATACCCAGATTTTTTACCGAGTCACCTTGTTTTATTATTTGGTTGTCAAATGTTAAAGTTGTATTATTAAATAGAGGTCGGTGTCTAGCAGGACCGATAATCAGCATTTCCGTTTTTTTGGCGTTAAGTTGCAAAAAGTTAGCGGACATCCATTGTTTAATTTCATTAAGACACGCCTCCAGCTGACTACAATCCGGCGTGTTGGTCAGCTTTAGGGGCATGTAGAGTTGGGTGTCATCAGCATAGCAGTGAAAGCTAACACCGTATTTGCGTATGATGTCACCTAGCGGCAGCATGTAGATGCTGAAGAGTGCAGGGCCAAGGACCGAACCCTGGGGAACTCCACATGTCACACATATGGATCATGTTTTGTTTTGTCATGTTATGTTTTTGATTTTGGACAGTCACGTTTTGCACTTCCTGGTTTTGTTTGTTTCCATGCCAACCTCATTAGTTTTCACCCTACCCATGCTGTTCCAACCTTCACGCCCTCGTCCGTAGTTCCATCTCGTGTAAGTTTTTTTTGTATTTATGCCATGTGCTAGTTTTGTTTATAGTTTATTATGATTCATGCCAATCTAGCAAGTGTTTGATGTTTGTAGTTTTGCATTTATGCTAGTCTTTTGTTTGTTCATAGCCAAGTGTCTGTACCTCCTTGTGAGCGCCCTTGAGGATCAACACGAGCGAGGCGTGGACGTGAGTACATAGTTGTTTTTTTAAAACTATAATAAAAAACTATGTACTCACGTCCACGCCTCGCTCGTGTTGATCCTCATCTGCATCGAAGAAACAATCCACGTCCAAGCCTTGTGACAGATAAACAAACTAAGGAGGTACAGACACTTGGCTATGAACAAACTAAAGACTAGCATAAATGCAAAACTACAAACATGAAACAAAAACACTTGCTAGATTGGCATGAATCATAATAAACTATAAACAAAACTAGCACATAATTACTGTAGTGACTAAATAACAGACATAGTAATGTGTAAATAATGTCAATAACTAGATGAACCATCTGTGGATGTGAAGTGAACACTGGTAAGGTTGTAAATACTGTATAGAGTAGGCTAACCCATGTGGTTCCTGTGGATGAAGGTGTAATTATTGTAGTGAGTAAATAACATAGTAAGTGAAACAGACATAGTTATGTGTAAATAATGTCAATAAATAGAAGAACCATCTGTGGCTGTGAAGTGAACACTATTAAGGTTATAAATACTGTATAGAGTAGGCTAACCCATGTGGTTCCTGTGGATGAAGTTGTAATTATTGTAGTGAGTAAATAACATAGTAAGTGAAACAGACATAGTTATGTGTAAATAATGTCATTGAGTAGAAGAACCATCTGTGGCTGTGAAGTGAACACTATTAAGGTTGTAAATACTGTACAGAGTAGGCTAACCCATGTGGTTCCTGTGGACATAAACATAATGTAGTGACTAAAAACCATAGTGACTGAAACAGACATAGTAATGTGTAAATAATGTCAATAACTAGATGAACCATCTGTGGATGTGAAGTGAACACTAGTAAGGTTGTAAATACTGTATAGAGTAGGCTAAACCATGTGGTTCCTGTGGATGTGAACATAGTTACTGTAGTGACTAAATAACAGACATAGTAATGTGTAAATAACGTCAATAACTAGATGAACCATCTGTGGATGTGAAGTGAACACTGGTAAGGTTGTAAATACTGTATAGAGTAGGCTAACCCATGTGGTTCCTGTGGATGTGAACACAATTACTGTAGTGACTAAATAACAGACATAGTAATGTGTAAATAATGTCAATAACTAGATGAACCATCTGTGGATGTGAAGTGAACACTAGTAAGGTTGTAAATACTGTATAGATAGGCTAACCCATGTGGTTCCTGTGGATGTGAACACAATTACTGTAGTGACTAAATAACAGACATAGTAATGTGTAAATAACGTCAATAACTAGATGAACCATCTGTGGATGTGAAGTAAACACTAGTAAGGTTGTAAATACTGTATAGAGTAGGCTAACCCATGTGGTTCCTGTGGATGTGAACACAATTACTGTAGTGACTAAATAACATAGTGAGTGACACAGACATAGTAATGTGTAAATAATGTCAATAACTAGATGAACCATCTGTGGATGTAAAGTGAACACTAGTAAGGTTGTAAATACTGTATAGAGTAGGCTAACCCATGTGGTTCCTGTGGATGTGAACACAATTACTGTCGTGACTAAATAACAGTGACTGAAACCGACATAGTAATGGGTAAATAATGTCAATAAGTAGATGAACCATCTGTGGATGTGAAGTGAACACTAGTAAGGTTGTAAATACTGTATAGAGTAGGCTAACCCATGTGGTTCCTGTGGATGTGAACACAATTACTGTCGTGACTAAATAACAGTGACTGAAACCGACATAGTAATGGGTAAATAATGTCAATAAGTAGATGAACCATCTGTGGATGTGAAGTGAACACTAGTAAGGTTGTAAATACTGTATAGAGTAGGCTAACCCACGTGGTTCCTGTGGATGTGAACACAATTACTGTCGTGACTAAATAACAGTGACTGAAACCGACATAGTAATGGGTAAATAATGTCAATAAGTAGATGAACCATCTGTGGCTGTGAAGTGAACACTGGTAAGGTTGTAAATACTGTATAGATAGGCTAACCCATGTGGTTCCTGTGGATGTGAACATAATTACTTTAGTGACTAAATAACAGACATAGTAATGTGTAAATAATGTCAATAATTAGATGAACTATCTGTGGCTGTGAAGTGAACACTAGTAAGGTTGTAAATACTGTATAGAGTAGGCTAACCCATGTGGTTCCTGTGGATGTGACCACAATTACTGTAGTGACTAAATAACAAACAGACATAGTAATGTGTAAATAATGTCAATAACTAGATGAACCATCCGTGGATGTAAAGTGAACACGAGTAAGGTTGTAAACACTGTATAGAGTAGGCTAACCCATGTGGTTCCTGTGGATGTGAACACAATTACTGTAGTGACTAAATAACATAGTGAGTGAAACAGACATAGTAATGTGTAAATAATCTCAATAACTAGATGAACCATCTGTGGATGTGAAGTGAACACTAGTAAGGTTGTAAATACTGTATAGAGTAGGCTAACCCATGTGGCTCCTGTGGATGTGAACACAATTACTGTAGTGACTAAATAACAAACAGACATAGTAATGTGTAAATAATGTCAATAATTAGATGAACCGTCTGTGGCTGTGAAGTGAACACTAGTAAGGTTGTAAATACTGTATAGATAGGCTAACCCATGTGGTTCCTGTGGATGTGAACACAATTACTCTCGTGACTAAATAACAGTGACTGAAACCGACATAGTAATGGGTAAATAATGTCAATAAGTAGATGAACCATTTGTGGATGTGAAGTGAACACTAGTAAGGTTGTTAATACTGTATAGAGTAGGCTAACCCATGTGGTTCCTGTGGATGTGAACACAAGTTGTAATTACTGTAGTGACTAAATAACAGTGATTTATTTGGATGAATGGGCTATGTATTTATGTCAAGTCTGCTGACCCCAGGCTTATTTTCAGTCTTTCCCATTAAGTTCAAATCGCATGCCTGATTATGGATCACTTTAAGTGGCCCGGCAAGAAAAACTGACCCGGTTTTCTGACGGCCAACAAATGATTAATATTTGTTGATTGATCATAATGCACTTGGAGGTTTTACATGTTTATTTCTTCTTCTAAACAAGCCCAAACATTAAAAGTTAGCAATAAATGCATCTCACCAGTGAGCTTGGCGTACTTGGTCTTGTGCTTCTCCTGCACCAGTGTCACCTGCTGCTCGATCAGCTCCTGGTCCACGTCCACGCAAGGCTGCGCTCCGTTCTGGGTCTCCAGGTAGTCCAGCTCCCGCTCCACCCGCTCCACCCGGGTCCCCACGCCCTCCAGGTTCACCCGCAGCATCTCTTTTTCCTTGTCCAGGTTCTCCAGCTGGAACAGCATCTGCTGCTTGAGCTCCCGCAGCTCCGAGGCGTAGCGGGTGACCTGCTCGTGCCACAGGGAGATCCGGTCCTGGGGTTTGTCCAAGGAGAGGACTCAAGGTCAGACATGTTTATAAAAAAAAAAACACAAAAAAAAACGTGTCTAATGCTTGAGTTGGTTTTAGGTTTTGGTACAGAATCATCCATCCATTTCATTTTTCAAAAAAGCTGGCACAAGTGGCAAAAAAGACAGAGAAAGTTGAGGAATGCTCATCAAACACTTATATGGAACATCCCACAGGTGGACAGGCTAATTGAAAACAGGTGGGTGCCATGATTGGGTGTAAAAGCAGCTTCCATGAAATGTTCAGTCATTCACAAACAAGGACGAGGCGAGGGTCACCACTTTGTCAACAAATGCGCGGGCAAATCGTCCAAAAGTTTAAGAACAACATTTCTCAACCAGCTACATCTGTAAGTGCAAGTCAAAACTCTATTATGCAAAGCCAAAGCCATTTATCAACAACACCCAGAAACTTGTCAAATTGTCCAACAGTTTAAGAACAAAATTTCTCAACCAGCTACATCTGTAAGTGCAAGTCAAAACTCTACTATGCAAAGCCAAAGCCATTTATCAACAACACCCAGAAACTTGTCAAATTGTCCAACAGTTTAAGAACAACATTTCTCAACCAGCTACATCTGTAAGTGCAAGTCAAAACTCTATTATGCAAAGCCAAAGCCATTTATCAACAACACCCAGAAACTTGTCAAATTGTCCAACAGTTTAAAAACAAAATTTCTCAACCAGCTACATCTGTAAGTGCAAGTCAAAACTCTACTATGCAAAGCCAAAGCCATTTATCAACAACACCCAGAAACTTGTCAAATCGTCCAACAGTTTAAGAACAACATTTCTCAACCAGCTATTGCAAGCAATTTAGGGATTTCACCATTTACAGTCGGTAATATTATTAAAAGGTTTAGAGAATCTGGAGAAATCACTGCACGCAAGCGGCAAGGCCGAAAACCAACATTGAATGCCAGTGACCTTCAATCCCTCTGGCGGTATGGCTTCAAAAAGGGACATCAGGGTGTAAAGGACTACAGTTTGTGGCAACATCAGTAAGCGCAAGTTAAAACTCTACTATGCAAAGCCAAAGCCATTTATCAACAACACCCAGAAACGCCGCCGGCTTCGCTGGGCCCGAGTTCATCTAAGATGGACTGATGCAAAGTGGGAAAGTGTTCTATGGTCTGACAAGTCCATATTTTATATTGTTTTTGGAAACTATGGACCAAAGAGGAAAAGACCCATTCGGATGGTTCTAGGCGCAAAGTTCAAATGCCAGCCTGTGTGATGGTATGGGGGTGTTTTAGTGCCCAAGGGCATGGGTAACTTACACATCTGTGAAGGCACCATTCATGCTGCAAGGTACATACAGGTTTTGGAGCAACATATGTTAAGTTATCACGGACGCCCCTGCTTATTTCAGCAAGACAATGCCAAGCCACGTGTTACAACAGCGTGGCTTCGTAGTAAAAGAGTGCCAGTACTAAACTGGCCTGCCTGTAGTCCAGACCTGTCTCGCATTGAAAATGTGTGGCGCATTATGAAGGCTAAAATATGAGGCAGGAGACTGTTGAACAACTTAAGCTGTACATCAAGCAAGAACGGGAAATAATTCCACTTCCAAAATGTGTCTCCTCAGTTCCCAAACCTTTACTGAGTGTTGCTAAAAGAAAAGCCCACAGGTTTTGAATCAACATATCTTAAGCTATCATGGACGCCCCTGCTTATTTCAGCGAGACGATGCCAAGCCACATCCTGCACTGGACTGTTGAACAACTTAAGCTGTACATCAAGCAAGAACGGGAAATAATTCCACTTCAAAAATGTGTCTCTTCAGTTCCTAAAACTTTACTGAGTGTTGTTAAAAGGAAAGGCCATGTAACACACTGGTAAAAATGCCTATTTTGCAATGTGTTGCTGCCATTAAATTCCAAATTGATGATTATTTACAAAACAAATGTAGTTCCTCAGTGTGAACATATAAGTTGAAAAGGATTTGCAAATCATTGTTTTTATTTAGCATTTACACAACGTGACAACTTCACTGCTTTTGGGTTTTGTAATTATTAACAATAATCTACAATTCATGCTTTCCTTTCACGTTCTGCACATTCTTGGTCGCTTCATTCAAACTCGCAGACTTAAATCCAACTGATTCTTCCTAAATCCAGACCAGGAGCGCGGGCGCCCGCTTTAGTGAGAGCCCACATTTCCTGCCCACATCTGCATTCCATCGCCCGATTCCTGGAAGTCGGTGAGGCGAGAGGCGAGAGGTGAGAGTCTTACCTCGATGGCGAGCAGCCGGCGCTCCAAGTAGTCGATCAGCGCCTGGTGCTGCGCGCCCGCCAAGCACGCCAGACCCAACAAGATGAGCAGTCCCCTCATTTTGTCTCTGCTCTTTCTTAGGCCGGCGAGAGAATGCGGAGGCAGCCGGCGGGTTCTCAGAGGTGGGCGAGAATGTTCTTTCCAGCTGAGCGGAGTGGGAGGAGCCAAGAACATCTGGCGGAGGTGGAGGACTCGGCCCGGTCCCCCCTTTGTTTGCTCCACCTGGTGACTCACTCAGGAACCCAGAAGGTAAATAAAGGATGGTTTCATGCAGGGGGAGTTGACCTTTTTGACATCTGGGCCCACTTTTCTTACTACAGAGGGACCCGGGGCACACTCAAATAATAACACTAATTTAGGGTTCTATGGTATACCGGTTCTAGTATAGTATCACGGTACTAATGAACCCAGAAGGTAAATAAAGGATGGTTTAATGCAGGGGGAGTTGACCTTTTTGACATCCGGGCCCACTTTTCTTACTACAGAGGGACACTCAAATAATAACACTGATTTAGGGTTCTACGGTATACCGGTTCTAGTATAGAATCACGGTACTAATGAACCCAGAAGGTAAATAAAGGATGGTTTAATGCAGGGGGGTTGACCTTTTTGACATCTGGGCCCACTTTTCTTACTACAAAGGGACCCGGGGCACACTCAAATAATAACACTGATTTAGGGTTCTACGGTATACCGGTTCTAGTATAGTATCACGGTACTAATGAACCCAGAAGGTAAATAAAGGACGGTTTAATGCAGGGGGAGTTGACCTTTTTGACATCTGGGCCCACTTTTCTTACTACAAAGGGACACTCAAATAATAACACTGATTTAGGGTTCTACGGTATACCGGTTCTAGTATAGTATCACGGTACTAATGAACCCAGAAGGTAAATAAAGGATGGTTTAATGCAGGGGGACTTGACCTTTTTGACATCTGGGCCCACTTTTCTTACTACAAAGGGACACTCAAATAATAACACTGATTTAGGGTTCTACGGTATACCGGTTCTAGTATAGTATCACGGTACTAATGAACCCAGAAGGTAAATAAAGGATGGTTTAATGCAGGGGGAGTTGACCTTTTTGACATCTGGAGGAACCCGGGGCACACTCAAATAACAACACTAATTTAGGGTTCTACGGTATACCGGTTCTAGTATAGTATCACGGTACTAATGAACCCAGAAGGTAAATAAAGGATGGTTTAATGCAGGGGGACTTGACCTTTTTGACATCCGGGCCCACTTTTCTTACTACAGAGGGACCCGGGGCACACTCAAATAATAACACTGATTTAGGGTTCTACGGTATACCGGTTCTAGTATGGTATCACGGTGCTAATGAACCCAGAAGGTAAATAAAGGATGGTTTAATGCAGGGGGGGTTGACCTTTTTGACATCAGGGCCCACTTTTCTTACTACAGAGGGACACTCAAATAATAACACTGATTTAGGGTTCTACGGTATACCGGTTCTAGTATAGTATCACGGTACTAATGAACCCAGAAGGTAAATAAAGGATGGTTTAATGCAGGGGGAGTTGACCTTTTTGACATCTGGGCCCACTTTTCTTACTACAAAGGGACACTCAAATAATAACACTAATTTAGGGTTCTATGGTATACCGGTTCTAGTATAGTATCACGGTACTAATGAACCCAGAAGGTAAATAAAGGATGGTTTAATGCAGGGGGAGTTGACCTTTTTGACATCCGGGCCCACTTTTCTTACTACAGAGGGACACTCAAATAATAACACTGATTTAGGGTTCTACGGTATACCGGTTCTAGTATAGTATCACGGTACTAATGAACCCAGAAGGTAAATAAAGGATGGTTTAATGCAGGGGGAGTTGACCTTTTTGACATCTGGGCCCACTTTTCTTACTACAAAGGGACACTCAAATAATAACACTAATTTAGGGTTCTATGGTATACCGGTTCTAGTATAGTATCACGGTACTAATGAACCCAGAAGGTAAATAAAGGATGGTTTAATGCAGGGGGAGTTGACCTTTTTGACATCCGGGCCCACTTTTCTTACTACAGAGGACACTCAAATAATAACACTGATTTAGGGTTCTACGGTATACCGGTTCTAGTATAGTATCACGGTACTAATGAACCCAGAAGGTAAATAAAGGATGGTTTATTGCAGGGGGAGTTGACCTTTTTGACATCTGGGCCCACTTTTCTTACTACAGAGGGACCCGGGGCACACTCAAATAATAACACTAAATTAGGGTTCTACGGTATACCGGTTCTAGTATAGTATCACGGTACTAATGAACCCAGAAGGTAAATAAAGGATGGTTTAATGCAGGGGGAGTTGACCTTTTTGACATCCGGGCCCACTTTTCTTACTACAGAGGGACACTCAAATAATAACACTGATTTAGGGTTCTACGGTATACCGGTTCTAGTATAGTATCACGGTACTAATGAACCCAGAAGGTAAATAAAGGATGGTTTAATGCTAGGGGAGTTGACCTTTTTGACATCCGGGCCCACTTTTCTTACTACAGAGGGACCCGCGGCACACTCAAATAATAACACTAATTTAGGGTTCTACGGTATACCGGTTCTAGTATAGTATCACGGTACTAATGAACCCAGAAGGTAAATAAAGGATGGTTTAATGCAGGGGGAGTTGACCTTTTTGACATCCGGGCCCACTTTTCTTACTACAGAGGGACACTCAAATAATAACACTGATTTAGGGTTCTACGGTATACCGGTTCTAGTATAGTATCACGGTACTAATGAACCCAGAAGGTAAATAAAGGATGGTTTAATGCAGGGGGAGTTGACCTTTTTGACATCTGGGCCCACTTTTCTTACTACAGAGGCACACTCAAATAATAACACAAATTTAGGGTTCTAAGGTATACCGGTTCTAGTATAGTATCACGGTACTAATGAACCCAGAAGGTAAATAAAGGATGGTTTAATGCAGGGGGAGTTGACCTTTTTGACATCAGGGCCCACTTTTCCTACTACAGAGGGACACTCAAATAATAACACTAATTTAGGGTTCTACGGTATACCGGTTCTAGTATAGTATCACGGTACTAATTAACCCATAAGGTAAATAAAGGATGGTTTAATGCAGGGGGAGTTTACCTTTTTGACATCTGGAGGGACCCGGGGCACACTCAAATAATAACACTAATTTAGGGTTCTACGGTATACCGGTTCTAGTATAGTATCACGGTACTAATGAACCCAGAAGGTAAATAAAGGATGGTTTAATGCAGGGGGAGTTGACCTTTTTGACATCAGGGCCCACTTTTCTTACTACAGAGGGACACTCAAATAATAACACTGATTTAGGGTTCTACGGTATACCGGTTCTAGTATAGTATCACGGTACTAATGAACCCAGAAGGTAAATAAAGGATGGTTTAATGCAGGGGGAGTTGACCTTTTTGACATCCGGGCCCACTTTTCTTACTACAGAGGGACACTCAAATAATAACACTGATTTAGGGTTCTACGGTATACCGGTTCTAGTATAGTATCACGGTACTAATGAACCCAGAAGGTAAATAAAGGATGGTTTGATGCAGGGGGAGTTGACCTTTTTGACATCTGGGCCCACTTTTCTTACTACAGAGGGACCCGGGGCACACTCAAATAATAACACTAAATTAGGGTTCTACGGTATACCGGTTCTAGTATAGTATCACGGTACTAATGAACCCAGAAGGTAAATAAAGGATGGTTTAATGCAGGGGGAGTTGACCTTTTTGACATCCGGGCCCACTTTTCTTACTACAGAGGGACACTCAAATAATAACACTGATTTAGGGTTCTACGGTATACCGGGTCTAGTATAGTATCACGGTACTAATGAACCCAGAAGGTAAATAAAGGATGGTTTAATGCAAGGGGAGTTGACCTTTTTGACATCCGGGCCCACTTTTCTTACTACAGAGGGACCCGCGGCACACTCAAATAATAACACTAATTAGGGTTCTACGGTATACCGGTTCTAGTATAGTATCACGGTACTAATGAACCCAGAAGGTAAATAAAGGATGGTTTAATGCAGGGGGAGTTGACCTTTTTGACATCCGGGCCCACTTTTCTTACTACAGAGGGACACTCAAATAATAACACTGATTTAGGGTTCTACGGTATACCGGTTCTAGTATAGTATCACGGTACTAATGAACCCAGAAGGTAAATAAAGGATGGTTTAATGCAGGGGGAGTTGACCTTTTTGACATCTGGGCCCACTTTTCTTACTACAGAGGGACACTCAAATAATAACACAAATTTAGGGTTCTAAGGTATACCGGTTCTAGTATAGTATCACGGTACTAATGAACCCAGAAGGTAAATAAAGGATGGTTTAATGCAGGGGGGGTTGACCTTTTTGACATCAGGGCCCACTTTTCCTACTACAGAGGGACACTCAAATAATAACACTAATTTAGGGTTCTACGGTATACCGGTTCTAGTATAGTATCACGGTACTAATTAACCCATAAGGTAAATAAAGGATGGTTTAATGCAGGGGGAGTTTACCTTTTTGACATCTGGAGGGACCCGGGGCACACTCAAATAATAACACTAATTTAGGGTTCTACGGTATACCGGTTCTAGTATAGTATCACGGTACTAATGAACCCAGAAGGTAAATAAAGGATGGTTTAATGCAGGGGGAGTTGACCTTTTTGACATCAGGGCCCACTTTTCTTACTACAGAGGGACACTCAAATAATAACACTGATTTAGGGTTCTACGGTATACCGGTTCTAGTATAGTATCACGGTACTAATGAACCCAGAAGGTAAATAAAGGATGGTTTAATGCAGGGGGAGTTGACCTTTTTGACATCCGGGCCCACTTTTCTTACTACAGAGGGACACTCAAATAATAACACTGATTTAGGGTTCTACGGTATACCGGTTCTAGTATAGTATCACGGTACTAATGAACCCAGAAGGTAAATAAAGGATGGTTTAATGCAGGGGGAGTTGACCTTTTTGACATCTGGGCCCACTTTTCTTACTACAGAGGCACACTCAAATAATAACACAAATTTAGGGTTCTAAGGTATACCGGTTCTAGTATAGTATCACGGTACTAATGAACCCAGAAGGTAAATAAAGGATGGTTTAATGCAGGAGGAGTTGACCTTTTTGACAACTGGGCCCACTTTTCTTACTACAGAGGGACCCGGGGCACACTCAAATAATAACACTAATTTAGGGTTCTACGGTATACCGGTTCTAGTATGGTATCACGGTGCTAATGAACCCAGAAGGTAAATAAAGGATGGTTTATTGCAGGAGGAGTTGACCTTTTTGACATCAGGGCCCACTTTTCTTACTACAAAGGCACACTCAAATAATAACACTAATTTAGGGTTCTACGGTATACCGGTTCTAGTATAGTATCACGGTACTAATGAACCTAAAAAGTTAAAGTGCTGATGATTGTCACACACACACTCTTAGATGTGGTGAAATTTGTCCTCTGCTTTTGACCCATCCCCTTGATCACCCCCTGGGAGGTGAGGGGAGCAGTGAGCAGCAGTGGTGGCCACGCCCGGGAATCATTTTTTGGTGATCTAACCCCCAATTCCAACCCTTGAAGGGAGGTGATGGGTCCCATTTTTAATAGTCTTTGGTATGACTCCGCCAGGGTTTGAACTCACAACCTACCGATCTTAGGGCGGTCACTCTAACCACAAGGCCACTGAGCAGTACCGGTTCCGGAGCATGACGGCGTGTCGTCTTGACATTTCTAGTTTTACGAGTAAAGGAGCATGTTCGGCAGCGCACACACACAGAGTACTTACACGCAGTCAGGTTCAAACACTGATGACATCTATTAAACGAGACAAGAAGCAAGGAATTAAACAGAGACAGAATTCAGTTGAGCTCATTGAGGAGAAAAGTCTGGGCTGTACTCTGTGTACAGTCTTACACCACGCTCTGACGAAATGTCAGGACGTCCACTCAGACCACACGGCCACTGAGCAGGTTTGGATAGTTTAAAAAGTACCGGTTCCCCGAGCATGACGGCGTGTCGTCTTGACATTTCTAGTTTTACGAGTAAAGGAGCATGTTCGGCAGCGCGCACACATGCAGTACATACACGCAGTCAGGTTCAAACACTGATGACATCTATTAAACGAGACAAGAAGCAAGGAATTAAACAGAGACAGAATTAAATTTGGCTCAATTGAGGAGAAACGTCTGGGCTGTACTCTGTGTACAGTCTTCCACCACGCTCTGACGAAAAGTCAGGGCGTCCACTCAGACCACAAGGCCACTGAGCAGGTTTGGATAGTTTAAAAAGTACCGGTTCCCGAGCATGATGGCGTGTCGTCTTGACATTTCTAGTTTTATGAGTAAAGGAGCATGTTCGGCAGCGCACACACATGTAGTACATACACGCAGTCAAATTTAAACACTGATGACATCTATTAAACAAGGCAAGAAGCAAGGAATTAAATAGAGACAGAATTAAATTTGGCTCAATTGAGGAGAAAAGTCTGGGCTGTACTCAGGTTTTGCTTCCTCTCCGCTTTGTGGATCTCGGGTCAAGACAAAATCTTCCTGTGGATTACAATGGAGCAAAGAAACTGACACCTTGATGTCGCCTCCCATCCTACAGAGGGGAGTTTTGCAAGTATTTTGATTAGTAAGATCAGAGACAGCTTTTGTCCTCTCATGGCAACACAAGGTTTTGTGATACAATTATTCTGACTCATGCGGGCAGCACGGTGGTAGAGGGGTTAGTGCGTCTGCCTCCCAATACGAAGGTCCTGAGTAGTCCTGGGTTCAATCCCGGGCTCGGGATCTTTCTGCCCGATTGTAGCTGAGATAGGCACCAGCGTCCCCCCGACCCCTAAGGGAATAAGCAGTAGAAAATGGATGGATGGATGCCTTAGGTACTAATACACCCCCATACCATTACAGATGCTGGCTTTTCATCTTTGCGCTTAGAACAGTCCGGATGGTTCTTTTCCTCTTTGGTCCACAGTTTTTTGAAATGTGGACTCATCAGACAGTCATTGCAGACCTGATTTTTGGTGGTTCTCGGTTGACTCTTGATCATCCTGACCGATTTTCTCTCAGCGGCAGGTGATAACTTGCATTTTCTTGCTGATCATGCTTAGCGGTAGGCATGGTGTTCCTGGGATTAAAGACCTACAAACATATTGCTGGGTACTGTGGCCAAACAGCTCCATTTTTGTTACATCTGACCACAGAACTTTCCTCTAGAATGTCTTATCTTGGTCCATGTGGTCAGCAGCAAACTTTAGACTAGCCTTAAGGTGTGGCTTCTGGTGCAAGGGCCTCCTTCTTGCATGGTCCATGGCCATGCCAAACACGCTTGACCGTGGACACTGTCACCTGTGTTCCAGCAGCTTCCAAATCATTGCAAACCTGCTTTTTGAAGGTTCTCAGTTGAAAATCACCCCAAAAATTGGTCATAGCTCGTGTTTTCATTCTGATCATGCTTGGCGGTAGGCATGGTGTTCCTGGGATTAAAACCCTCCAAACATATTGCTGGGTACTGTGGCCAAACAGCTCCATTTTTGTTCCATCCGACCACAGAACTTTCCTCCAGAAGGTCTTATCTTGGTCCGTGTGATTCCCAAACATGATGTCCTTTACAAGTATGTCCACTTTTGACCAGGACTGTATGTATGTGCCAACTTCACTGGTTTTAGGGTTTTGTAGTCCAGACCCACTCAACAGTGCCTCTGCTGGTTGTACAGGAGTACTGCGCTCCACAACCACCACCCTGTACCAAGTCTTCCCTTCGACCACTACGGTTTTGGACTATAATGACCATGGTAGTCACCCCAGGTTGGTCCGCAGTGCCTACAAGGGTTTTCTTCTGAAACTTGGTAGTTGTGACTACAAACAGCATTAAGTACGCCCCCTAGTGGTCCCCCTTCAGCGCAGAGGGATCATAGAGCGACATTTAGTCTTTATGGCATCGTTGCCTTTCAGTCCATGATCTTCACAGTCCAGTACCGTCAAAGGGACCAGGCTTTTGGGGAAAGCGTAGCCGTGTTATTGTCGAGCCGACAAGAAGGAGATCTCCATCCAGGACTGGTAAGTGGAACATGTTTTTCTTGTATTCCAGACTAACTTTAATATGAATTCCTGTAGGACAGGGGTGTCCAAACTTTTTCCACAGAGGGCCGCAAAACATAACAAAATATATGGATTTTTTTTTTTTAATCCTTAGGGGTCCTGGGGAGCATAAAGGGTCTCAGTCAGTAAAATGTTAAATATAAGTCAAATTATTATTATTTTCTATTTAATGTTTACAGTAAATCTGTATATCAACTTGAGGTTGATATAAAGTAAAACAAATAAGGTTTTATGCCTTTTCTGTCAAAGACAACTTTGTTTTTTATAGTAAAACTGAAATATTAAGTATTTAGATAGATTGTACTTTATTGATTCCTTCAGGAGAGTTTCTTTATTTAGCAATTAAAGCCCTCAAAGATCAATAATGGGGGCGGCATAGCTCGGTTGGTAGAGTGGCCGTGCCAGCAACTTGAGGGTTGCAGGTTCAATTCCCGCCTCCACCATCCTAGCCACTGTCGTTGTGTCCTTGGGCAAGACACTTTACCCACCTGCTCCCAGTGCCACCCACACTGCTTTAATTGTAACTTAGATATTGGGTTTCACTATGTAAAGCGCTTTGAGTCACTAGAGAAAAGCGCTATATAAATATAATTCACTTCAATGCAGGACACCATTGATTTTAATGATTTAATATTTTTGAGTAATCACAGTAAAAGTTAAATAAAATCCTACTAAATATATTTGGGATCCGAAAGGTTCCCCACTCATAAAGTGATGCATTTTTATTCGTTTTTTATTTAGTTTTAGCACTTAAATTTCAAGATCAACTTCTGACATATCTGTCGATTTTAAGTTTGATCTATCATTAGGGTCCTTGGCCCATAAACTGCTGTTTTATTATTATTCCGCACCTACGTGCTGTAATTTGACCCCCTTAACATGCTTCAAAACTCACCAGATTTGACACACACGTCGGTACAGCAAACCTTCCCAACATATTAAGCAACCAATCCCCCAAAATGAAAATTGCGCTCTGGCGCCCCCTAGGAAAAAAATGACAGACAAAACTGCATGTAACTTCTGTTAGGAATGTCATAGCGACACGAAACAAAAACTCCTATGTAGGTCTGACTTAGACCCAATTTTCATACACTCACTTCTTTCAGCAAAAATCTACAGGAAGTTGGCAAAAACCCCCTTCAAAATAAAATTTTCGCAAAAAATGCCATTTTTGCCTCTTTGCGCTGTAATTTGACCCCTTTAAAATGCTTCAAAAGTCACCAAACTTGGCGCACACATAAGGACTGGCGAATATTGCGATTTAATGAAAAAAACAAACCCCAAAACTCAAAATTGCGCTCTAGCGCTATTTTTGAATAAAACACTGAAAAAACTGCTCCTAGGAAGAAAACACTGACATAATTGCTTGTAACTTCCGGTAAGAATGTCGGAGAGACATGAAACAAAAACCTTTATGTAGGTCTCGCTTAGACCTACATTTCATAGATTGACAACCCCAAACAAAAATCAACAGGAAGTTTGCAATCCCCCCTTCAAAACAAAAGTTTTGTAAAAACCGGTCACCTTTCTTCAAACATTATCTCCTCTGAGTGCGTTTGTTGTTTTGGCTTCAAACTCGCACAGGAGAGAGATTGAACCCTTCTGATTAAAAGTATAGAACAGAGTTTTGATAAGTTCTCAGGTTTTGATTTTACGTGCCTTCAAAGAACCCCTGTGCAAAGTCTCCTAAAAAATGTCATTTTTGCCTCTTTGAGCTGTTATTTGACCTCCTTAAAATGCTTCTAAACTCACCAAACTTGACACACACATCAGGTCTGGCAAAAATTGCGATCTGATGAAAAAACCTAACCTCAAAACTCAAAATTGCGCTCTACCGCCCCTCTAGGAATACAAGACGGACAAACTGCTCCTAGGAAGAAAACACAGACAAAACTGCTTGTAACTTCCGGTAGGAATGTCAGAGACATGAAACAAAAAACACTATGTAGGTCTCACTTAGACCTACATTTTAATAATTAACATACTTTAGCAAAAATCAACAGGAAGTTTGATATTTTCACTTCAATACAACAACTGCATTACTTTCACAATGCATTAGATTCTCAAAATAGTGGCTCCGAGGCGTCTTCTAACGCTTATCCGGCCGTGGGTCTCGGGGGCAGCAGCCAAAGGCGGACCCGACCAACGCTGCTTGCAGCTTTAATTTTGTTTGTTTTATGCTCTTTAGTCAAAACTTTGATGTTTTTATATGGCAACCACACAACATGTGCGATATTTTTTCCACATAAAACATTTTAAAGTGATCATTTTTAAGTAATAATTCACTATAACATAGATTTGTTTTGTCCTTTTTAAAGACAAAAGGAAAAAAAACATGGCATGGCAGCTTTTGTGTCAACATTGCCACTTTTTCTCATTAGATTTCACCTCATTCCACTTTTTTTAAATCTTTTTTTTAATTTTTGCAATACTGTCAATTTTGCAATTGTTGCAGAATGTGCGACGGGCTGGTAAACGATTAGCTGCGGGCCGCAAATGTCCCCTGGGGGCCGCACCTCAATCAATCAATCAATGTTTATTTATATAGCCCCAAATCACAAATGTCTCAAAGGACTGCACAAATCATTACGACTACAACATCCTCGGAAGAACCCACAAAAGGGCAAGGAAAACTCACACCCAGTGGGCAGGGAGAATTCACATCCAGTGGGACGCCAGTGACAATGCTGACTATGAGAAACCTTGGAGAGGACCTCAGATGTGGGCAACCCCCCCCCCCCTCTAGGGGACCGAAAGCAATGGATGTGGAGCGGGTCTAACATGATACTGTGAAAGTTCAATCCATAGTGGCTCCAACACAGCCGCGAGAGTTCAGTTCAAGCGGATCCAAGACAGCAGCGAGAGTCCCGTCCACAGGAAACCATCCCAAGCGTAGTTGGATCAGCATCATAGAGATGTCCCCAACCGATACACAGGCGAGCGGTCCATCCTGGGTCTCGACTCTGGACAGCCAGTACTTCATCCATGGTCATCGGACCAGACACCCTCCACAAGGGAGGGGGGGACATAGGAGAAAGAAAAGAAGCGGCAGATCAACTGGTGTAAAAAGGAGGTCTACTTAAAGGCTAGAGTATACAGATACAGGGGCGGTATAGCTCGGTTGGTAGAGTGGCCGTGCCAGCAACTTGAGGGTTGCAGGTTCGATTCCCACTTCCACCATCCTAGTCACTGCCGTTGTGTCCTTGGGCAAGACACTTTACCCACCTGCTCCCAGTGCCACCCACACTGGTTTAAATGTAACTTAGATATTGGGTTTCACTATGTTAAGCGCTTTGAGTCACTAGAGAAAAGCGCTATATAAATATATAATTCAATTCACTTCAGATTAGTTTTAAGGTGAGACTTAAATGCTTCTATTGAGGTAGCATCTCGAACTGTTACCGGGAGGGCATTCCAGAGTACTGGAGTCCGAACGGAAAACGCTCTATTGCCCGCAGACTTTTTTTGGGCTTTGGGAATCACTAATAAGCCAGAGTCTTTTGAAGGCAGATTTCTTGCCGGGACATATGGTACAATACAATCGGCAAGATAGGCTGGAGCTAGACCGTGTAGTATTTTATACGTAAGTAGTAAAACCTTAAAGTCACATCTTAAGTGCACAGGAAGCCAGTGCTGATGAGCCAGTATAGGCGTAATATGATCAAACTTTCTTGTTGTCAAAAGTCTAGCAGCCGTATTTTGTACCAACTGTAATCTTTTAATGCTAGACATGGGGAGACCCGAAAATAATAGGTTACAGTAATCGAGACTTTGGACACCCCTGCTGTAGGATGACGGTGGTGATAAATCCACCAGATGACTAACTTGGCATGAGGGACAGCTTCCTCTCCGGTTTGCTCAGATTAATTGGTTACTCACTTTATTCCCGCAAGGAAAGACAAGACCGCCGTGTCATTGAAAAGACGTAAGCGCCTCCAACTTTTGGGGGAAAAAGACTTATTTGAAGTACTTGGCTCGGGCCGTGTGGTTCATAAGCATTTTCCAGTCATGACTTTGTCTCGCTTTCAACTTGATTTCCAGCGGAGGCATGAAAAAAAAAACTGGTCTCAAGTGTTAAGGTTTTGCAATATATTTTAAAAGGTTGTTTAACTGGCGAGGTCTTAAAATACAAGTTCCATCCGCATGGGAGCTCTTGTAACTTGCTCACGGTTCTTGTTTTCCAACCTGTTTTAATGGTTTACCCAGCTTTTCAACCTATTGAATAGTAGACTTTTTTTTGTTTGTTTAGACAGGAAATATGTCATTCACTTTCATCTGGAGGTCTTTGGCATGTCCGTGGTCTTGTAACTGAGACATGCTGACTACGGCGTTTTAGGTCATGAAGTATTACCCGGTTTTCCACGCTATAGGCCAGGGGTAGGGAACCTACGGCTCGCGAGCCAGATGTGGCTCTTTTGATGACTCCATCTGGCTCTCGGATAAATCTGAGCTGACATTGCTTAACAAGATAAGTAATTAATTAAAGCTGCAAGCAGCGTTGGTCGGGTCCGCCTTTGGCTGCTGCCCCCGAGACCCAAGATAAGCGTTAGAAGACGCCTCGGAGCCACTATTTTGAGAACCTAATGCATTGTGAAAGTAATGCAGTTGTTGTATTGAAGTGAAAATATCAAACTTCCTGTTGATTTTTGCTAAAGTATGTTAATTATTAAAATGTAGGTCTAAGTGAGACCTACATAGTGTTTTTTGTTTCATGTCTCCCTTACATTCCTACCGGAAGTTACAAGCAGTTTTGTCTGTGTTTTCTTCCTAGGAGCAGTTTGTCCATGTTGTATTCCTAGGGGGGCGGTAGAGCGCAATTTTGAGTTTTGAGGTTAGGTTTTTTCATCAGATCGCAATTTTTGCCAGAACTGATGTGTGTGTCAAGTTTGGTGAGTTTAGAAGCATTTTAAGGAGGTCAAATAACAGCTCAAAGAGGCAAAAAGGACATTTTTTAGGAGACTTTGCACAGGGGTTCTTTGAAGGCGCGTAAAATCAAAACCTGAGAACTTATCAAAACTCTGTTCTATACTTTTAATCAGAAGGATTCAATCGCTCTCCTGTGCGAGTTTGAAGCCAAAACAACAAACACACTTGGATGAGATAATGTTTGAAGAAAGGTGACCGGCTTTTACAAAACTTTTGTTTTGAAGGGGGGGATTGCAAACTTCCTGTTGATTTTTGTTGGGGGTTGTCAATCTATGAAATGTAGGTCTAAGCGAGACCTACATAGAGGTTTTTGTTTCATGTCTCTCCGACATTCTTACCGGAAGTTACAAGCAATTTTGTCAGTGTTTTCTTCCTAGGAGCAGTTTTTTCAGTGTTTTATTCAAAAATAGCGCTAGAGCGCAATTTTGAGTTTTGGGGTTTGGTTTTTTCATCAGATCGCAATATTCGCCAGTCCTTATGTGTGTGCCAAGTTTGGTGACTTTTGAAGCATTTTAAAGGGGTCAAATTACAGCGCAAAGAGGCAAAAATGGCATTTTTTGCGAAAATTTTATTTTGAAGGGGGTTTTGCCAACTTCCTGTAGATTTTTGCTGGAAGTGAGCGTATGAAAATTGGGTCTAAGTCAGACCGACATGGGAGTTTTTGTTTCATGTCGCTATGACATTCTTAACAGAAGTTACATGCAGTTTTGTCTATAATTTTTTCCTAGGGGGCGCTAGAGCGCAATTTTCATTTTGGGGGATTGGTTGCTTAATATGTTGGGAAGGTTTGCTATACCGACGTGTGTGTCAAATTTGGTGGGTTTTGAAGCATGTTCCCAACCTATTAAAGAACCAAACCCCCAAAATTAAAATTGCTCTCTAGCGCCCCCTAGGGAAAAAAAAACAGACTGCTTGTAACTTCTGTTAGGAATGTCGTAGAGACATGAAACAAAAACCTCTATGTAGGGCCGACTTAGACCTACATTTCATAATGTTACCTTCTAGGGCAAAAATCAACAAAAATTTCGTTAAAATCCCTTCACAGCAAAATTCGCCTAAAAAAATGCACTTTTTGTCTCTTTGCGCTATAATTTGACACCCTTAAAATTCTTCAAAACTCACCAAACTTGGCACACACATCAGGACTGGCAAAAATTGCAATCTAAAAAAAAAAAAAAAAAACTTAAAAATTGCGCTCTAGCACAATTTTTGAATAAAACACAGAAAAAACTGCTCCTGGGAAGAAAACACAGCAAAACCGCTTGTAACTTCCGGTAGGAATGTCGGAGAGACATGAAACAAAAACTTCTATGTAGGTCTCACTTAGACCTACATTTTACTAATTGACATCCTTCAGCAAAAATCCACAGGAAGTTGGCAATTACCCCTTCAAAACAAAAGTTTTGTAAAAACCTGTCACCTTTTTTCAAACATTGTCTCCTCTGAGCGCGTCTGTCTGAGTGGTCCTTTTCTGTGCCTTAAACCAGAAGGAAAAGTGCCGTTCCGACTACTAATCTTTAAATAGTGTTCTGTCTACTAATCATTAAATGCCGTTTCTACTCGAATAGTTTGTTCATTTTTCACTCCAAGTAACGTTTGTAAATATAGCGTTTCAAGTAATGCAGTATAACCCTATTTTCCACACTATAAACCCCTACGGTATTTCTGCGGTTTATAAGAAAAGTTGCGGCTAATCCGTGGATTTTTCATTGTTTTGTACACAACAAACTTCTGTAGTAGTGACTAAAAAGGTGTGTTATTGTTTGTGCTGTGGCGCCATCTTTTGGACGACTTTGCTCACTGCAGGTGCTGTGGGTTGAAAGTCTACACTATTTCCTCCTTTTCTGTGCCTTAAACCGGAAGGAAAAGTGCCGTTCCGACTACTAATCTTTAAATAATGTTCTGTCTACTAATCTTTAAATATCGTTTCTACTCGAATAGTTTCTTAATTCTTCACTCCAAGTAACGTTTGTAAACATAGCGTTTCAAGTAATGCAGTATAACCCTATTTTCCACACTATAAGCCCTTACTGATTTTCTGCTGTTTATAAGAAAAGTTGCAGCTAATCTGTGGATTTTTCATTGTTTTGTACACAACAAACTTCTGTAGTAGTGACTGAAAAGGTGTGTTAATTGTTTGTGCTGTGGCGCCATCTTTTGGACGGGTTTGCTCACAGCGGCTGCTGTAGGTTAAAAATCTTATTTCCTCCTTTTCTGTGCCTTAAACCGGAAGGAGAAGTGCCGTTCCGTCTACTAATCTTTTAATAACATTTCTACTCGATAGTTTCTTCATTTTTCACTCCAAGTAACGTTTGTAAATACAGCGTTTCAAGTAATGTAGAGTTACCCTATTTTCCACACTATAAGCCCCTACTGTTTTTCTGTGGTTTATAAGAAAAGGTGCAGCTAATCTGTGGATTTTTTATTGTTTTGTACACTACAAACTTCCATAGTAGACTCTAAAGGTGTGTTGGTGTTTGTGCTGTGACACCATCTTTTGGACGAGTTTGCTCACTGCGACTGCTGTGGGTTAAAAGTCTATTTCCTCCTTTTATGTGCCTTAAACCGGAAGGAAACTTGGCGTTATGTTTACTAACCTTTAAATAATGTTTCTACTCCTTTAGTGTCTTTATTTTTCAGTCCAAGTAACGTTTGTAATTAATTAGCGGGCGGGGTACATGACGATGACTTCTGTTTTGTTTGATCAGCCGTTTTACTGCCTTGTTACAGACACCGTTTGGAAACAATTAAGGTATGTAAATAAACATTTACAGAATATTTCTGTGTAAATAACACATATCACAACGTATCTGCAGCTGACATAAGGGGAAATACTTTTGTCCTTTTTCGTGCTTTAAGCCGGAAGGATATATGCCGTTCCGTCTACTAATCTTTTAATAACATTTCCACTCTTAATAGTTTCTTCATTTTTCACTCCAAGTAATGTTTGTGAATACAGCGTTAAAAGTAATTTAGTATTACCCTATTTTCCACTCCATAAGAAAAGGTGTGGCTAATCCATGGATTTTTCATTGTTTTGTACACAACAAACTTCTGTAGTAGTGACTAAAAAGGTGTGTTATTGTTTGTGCTGTGGCGCCATCTTTTGGATGACTTTGCTAACTGGCTGATGTGGGTTAAAAGTCTATTTCCTCCTTTTCTGTGCCTTAAACCGGAAGGAGAAGTGCCGTTCCGTCTACTAATCTTTTAATAACATTTCTACTCGAATAGTTTCTTCATTCTTCACTCCCAAGTAACCCTTGTAAATGTAGCGTTTCAAGTAATGTAGAGTTGCCCTATTTTCCACACTATAAGCCCCTCCTCTTTTCCTGTGGTTTATAAGAAAAGTTGTGGCTAATCTGTGGATTTTTCATTGTTTTGTACACTTCCGTAGTAAGAGACTAAAAGGTGTGTTATTGTTTGTGCTGTGGCGCCATCTTTTGGACGGGTTTGCTCAATGTGGCTGCTGTGGATTAAAAGTCTATTTCCTCCTTTTCTGTGCCTTAAACCGGAACGAGAAGTGCCGTTCCGTCTACTGATCTTTAAAAAACGTTTCTGCTCGGATTGTTTCTTCCTTCTTCTCTCCAAGTAACGTTTGTAAATACAGCTTTTTAAGAAATTTAGTATTTACCGTATTTGCCACACCCTAACCCCTTACTCTTTTCCTGCGGTTTATAAGAAAAGGTGTGACTAATCTATGGAGTATTCATTGTTTCGTACACAACAAACTTACGTAGTTGGAGACTAAAAGGTGTGTTATTGTTTGTGCTGTGGCGCCATCTTTTTGACGGGTTTGCTCACAGCGGCTGCTGTTAAAAGTCTTATTTCCTCCTTTTCTGTGCCTTAAACCGGAAGGAGAAGTGCCGTTCCGTCTACTAATCTTTTAATAACATTTTTACTCGATAGTTTCTTCATTTCTCACTCCAAGTAACGTTTGTAAATACAGCGTTTCAAGTAATGTAAAGTTGCCCTATTTTCCAAACTATAAACCTCTACTCTTTTTCTGTGGTTTATAAGAAAAGGTGCGGCTAATCTGTGGATTTTTTATTGTTTTGTACACAACAAACTTCCATAGTAGTGACTAAAAAGTGTGTGATTGTTTGTGCTGTAGCGCCATCTTTTGGACGAGTTTGCTCACTGTGGCTGCTGTGGGTTAAAAGTCTATTTCCTCCTTTTCTGTGCCTTTAACTGGAAGGAAAGGTGCCGTTCTGTCTACTAATCTTTAAATAACGTTTCTGCTCAGATAGTTTCTTCATTTTTCACTCAAGTAACGTTTGTAAATATAGCGTTTCAAGTAATGCAGTATAACCCTATTTTCCAAACTATAAGCCCCTACTGTTTTTCTGCTGTTTATAAGAAAAGTTGAGGCTAATCTATGGATTTTTTCATTGTTTTGTACAAAACAAACTTCCATAGTAGTGACTAAAAGGTGAGTTATTGTTTTTTGGCGAGTTCGCTCATTGCAGGTGCTGTGGGTTGACAGTCTACGCCATTTTCTCCTTTTCTGCGCCTTAAACTGGAAGGAAAAGTGCCGTTCCCTCTACTAATCTTTGAATAACATTTTTACTCGTGTAGTCTAGTCACTCTTTTTTGCAATATAAAAAACGTCGCCGTGGAGTAATTGAGTCTGTTTGGAGAGCTAGCTTATGCAACTCACGGGCGGGGGTGCATGCCGATGACTTCTGTTTTGTTTGATCAGCCGTTTTACTGCCGCGTTACAGACACCGTTCGGTAAAAAATGGTGGTAAAAATGCCTCTGACAACTTTTTTGCAATGTGTTGTTGCCATTAAATTCTAAATTAATGATTATTTGCACCAAAAAAATGGAAGTTTCTCAGTGTGAACATTAAGTATCTTGTCTTTGCAGTCTATTCAATTGAATATAAAATCATTGTATTCTCTTTTTATTTACCATTTACCGTGCCAGCTTTCCTTGCTTTGGGTTTTGTATATATAACTCTAGCAGGTAGTATTAATAGCATAAAAATTAAATGCTTTTTAAAAAATTTTAAAACAAAATTTTTTTTAGGGGGTTGGGGGTGTTTGATACACATCTGTCATAAAATACCATCCATTTTTCTACCGCTTATTCCCTTTGGGGTCGCG
>NC_084626.1:51625063-51722563 GCF_033978795.1 Nerophis ophidion
ATATATATCCACATACACACACACAGTACAGGCCAAAAGTCTGGACACACCTTCTCCTCATTCAATGCGTTTTCTTTATTTTCATGACTATTTACATTTTAGATTGTCACACCAAAACTGTGAATAATAATAATTATATGAGCTTTATTTAAGGCTTATTAATAACTCTTGTGTTGTGTCGCCCTCTTGTGGCCAAACGTTTAACTTCTAGCATGTGGAGTTACGTGCTTAACAAAAAAAAAAGTGTCCATCCATCCATTTTCTACCGCTGATCTCTTTCGGGGTTGCTAGGGGGTGCCAGAGCCTAGCTCAGCTGCGTTCGGGCGGAATGCAGGGTACACCCTGGACAAGTCACCACCTCATAGCAGGGCCAACATGGGTACAGAGACAACATTCACACACTAGGGACCATTTAGTGTTGCAAATCAAGCCAGGATCGAACCCAGGACCTTCGTATTGTGAGGCAGACGCACTAAGCCCCCTCTCAACTGTGCTGGCCAATGCAATATAATATGTACATGGCCTAAATAGCATGTTAGCATCGATTAGCTTGCAGTCATTGATTGACCAAATATGCCTGATTAGCACTACAGCCAATCAATAAAATCAACGGCCTTCACTTTACAGTAAGTTTGCTCATCTCTGCTTTCAGGGCAGAATTCGAGGTGTCAATTTGTGACATTCTGGCTTTGTTATTAGTTTTGAAGATGCATGATGTGTAGATGCACCATGTGTAGATGCTTGACATGTAGGTACAAGACATGTAAATGCGTAACATGTAGATGCGTAACATGTAGTTGTGTAACGCGCAGATGGATAACGTGCTGTTGCAAAACATGTAGTAGATGCGTAACATGTAGTAGATGCGTAACATGTAGTAGATGCGTAACGTGTAGATGCACAACGTGGAGTTGTGCAACGTGCAGATGCGTAACGTGCAGTAAATGTGTAACATGTAGTTTATGCGTAGCGTGCAGATGTGTAACGTGCTGTTGCGCAACATGTAGTAGATGCGTAACGTAGTAGATGAGTAACGTAGTAGATGTGTAACGTAGTAGATGCGTAAAACGTCGATGTGTAACTTGTCGATGCGTAACGTGCAGATGCGTAACGTGCAGTTGCGTAACATGTAGTAGATGCAAAACATGTAGTAGATGCGTAACGTGTAGATGCACAACGTGGAGTTGCGTAACGTGCAGATGCGTAACGTGCAGTAGATGTGTAACATGTAGTTTATGCGTAGCGTGCAGATGCGTAACGTGCTGTTGCGTAACATGTAGTAGATGCGTAACGTAGTAGATGAGTAACGTAGTAAATGTGTAACGTAGTAGATGCGTAAAACGTCGATGTGTAACTTGTCGATGCGTAACGTGCAGATGCGTAACGTGCAGTTGCGTAACATGTAGTAGATGCAAAACATGTAGTAGATGCGTAACGTGTAGATGCACAACGTGGAGTTGCGTAACGTGCAGATGCGTAACGTGCAGTAGATGTGTAACATGTAGTTTATGCGTAGCGTGCAGATGCGTAACGTGCTGTTGCGTAACATGTAGTAGATGCGTAACGTAGTAGATAAGTAACGTAGTAGATGGGTAACGTAGTAGATGGGTAACGTAGTAGATGAGTAACGTAGTAGATGCGTAAAATGTCAATGTGTAACTTGTCGATGCGCAACGTGCAGTTGCGTTATGTGCAGTAGATGTGTAACATGTAGTTTATGCGTAGCGTGCAGATGCGTAACGTGCTGTTGCGTAACATGTAGTAGATGCGTAACGTAGTAGATGAGTAACGTAGTAGATGGGTAACGTAGTAGATGGGTAACGTAGTAGATGAGTAACGTAGTAGATGCGTAAAATGTCAATGTGTAACTTGTCGATGCGCAACGTGCAGTTGCGTAACATGTAATAGATGCAAAACATGTAGTAGATGCGTAACGTGCAGTTGCGTTATGTGCAGTAGATGTGTAACGTGTAGTTTATGCGCAACATGCAGATGCGTAACGTGCTGTTGCATAATAAGTAGTAGATGCGTAACATGTAGTAGATGCATAACATGTAGTAGATGCGTAAAATGTCGATGCGCAACGTGCAGTTGCGTAACATGTAGTAGATGAGTAACGTGCAGTTGCGTTATGTGCAGTAGATGTGTAACGTGTAGTTTATGCGCAACATGCAGATGCGTAACGTGCTGTTGCATAATAAGTAGTAGATGCGTAACATGTAGTAGATGCGCAAAATGTAGATGCGCAACGTGCAGTTGCGTAACATGTAGTAGATGCAAAACATGTAGTAGACGCATAACGTGCAGTTGCGTAACGTGCAGTTGCGTAACGTGCAGTTGCGTAACGTGCAGTTGCGTAACGTGCAGTTGCGTAATGTGCAGTTGCGTAACGTGTCGATGCGTAACGTATAGTTATGTAGCGTGCAGTTGCGTAATGTGCAGTAGATGTGTAACGTGTAGTTTATGCGCAACATGCAGATGCGTAACGTGCTGTTGCATAATAAGTAGTAGATGCGTAACATGTAGTAGATGCATAACATGTAGTAGATGCGTAAAATGTCGATGCGCGACGTGCAGTTGCGTAACATGTAGTAGATGAGTAACGTGCAGTTGCGTTATGTGCAGTAGATGTGTAACGTGTAGTTTATGCGCAACATGCAGATGCGTAACGTGCTGTTGCATAATAAGTAGTAGATGCGTAACATGTAGTAGATGCGCAAAATGTAGATGCGCAACGTGCAGTTGCGTAACATGTAGTAGATGCAAAACATGTAGTAGACGCATAACGTGCAGTTGCGTAACGTGCAGTTGCGTAACGTGCAGTTGCGTAACGTGCAGTTGCGTAATGTGCAGTTGCGTAACGTGTCGATGCGTAACGTATAGTTATGTAGCGTGCAGTTGCGTAATGTGCAGTAGATGTGTAACGTGTAGTTTATGCGCAACATGCAGATGCGTAACGTGCTGTTGCATAATAAGTAGTAGATGCGTAACATGTAGTAGATGCGTAACATGTAGTAGATGCGTAAAATGTCGATGCGCAACGTGTAGTTGCGTAACGTGCAGATGCGTAACGTGCAGATGCGTAGCGTGCAGTTGCGTAACGTGCAGTTGCGTAACGTAGTAGATGCAAAACATGTAGTATTTGCGTAACGTGCAGTTGCGTAACGTGTCGATGCGTAACGTAGTTATGTAACGTGCAGTTTCGTAACGTGTCGAAGCATAACGTGTCAATGCTTAACGTAGTTATGTAACGTGCAGTCGCATAACGTGCAGTTGCGTAACGTGTCGATGCTTAACGTAGTTATGTAATGTGCAGTTGCATAACGTGCAGTCGCGTAACGTGTCGAAGCGTAACGTGTCAATGCTTAATGTAGTTATGTAACGTGCAGTTGCATAACGTGCAGTTGCGTAACGTGTCGAAGCGTAACGTGTCAATGCTTAATGTAGTTATGTAACGTGCAGTTGCGTAACGTGTCGAAGCGTAACGTGTCAATGCTTAATGTAGTTATGTAACGTGCAGTTGCGTAACGTGTCGAAGCGTAACGTGTCAATGCTTAATGTAGTTGCGTAACGTGCAGTCGCATAACGTGCAGTTGCGTAACATGTAGTAGATGCGAGACATGTAGTAGTTGCGTCACGTGAAGTTGCGTAACATGTATTTCTGGAAAATTTTAAAATGTTCTTTGGGTGCAACAAGAAAAACCCAGACTGTGTTTAACGCCCACTGATTTCTGTTTGAACCCTCTAAAATTGTTCTGCGTGCAATAAAAAATGTATGTTTATCGTATTGTAAAATTCACATTTTTTTCGTAGTTCCCATTATTTAGAAAAGTATTAAAAATAATCCATATACATTTTTGGTGCCAGTACCAAATGATTGGTACCTGGACAACTCTACATCACACCCAGTTGGACCAGTAACACTGTGTTTGACCATAGGAAAATAAAACACTGTACTTTAATGCTCCTTCATGCACAGGACTGTTACATCCTGGACCACGGCGGGACCAAAGTGTTCGTGTGGAAGGGCAGGAAGGCCACCAAAGACGAAAGACAGATGGCCATAAGCCGAGCTTTGGTGAGTGCCGCGTGTCCGTCCATCTTGAGATCTTGGTACTGGTCTTCTCAGGGTCCCTTCCTCACCGTCCAGGAGTTCATCCAAGTCAAAAACTATTGCCTCACCACAAACGTGGAGGTCATGAACGACGGGGCCGAGTCGGCGCTCTTCAAGCAGCTCTTCCAGGCCTGGACCGTCAAGGACCAGACTCAAGGTCTGGGCAAGGTGCACACCCGAGGAAAGATTGGTACGTGACTTTAGTGTGCGGGACTGGACCGAGAAGACCGGCTTTGAGCATCTTTATGTCCTGTTTTAGCCACCATCTCCCAGGAGGCGTTTGATGTGAGTATCATGCATGAGATGCCGCAGATCGCTGCCCAGGAGCGGATGGTGGACAACGGCTCAGGACAGGTGGAGGTGTGTGACTTTGCTGGTCTTCAGACTTCAGTGTCCATAGATCACATTTTTACCCGGACAACAATATTAAAGGCCTTTATAATTCTCTACAACCTGTCAAGTCCGCAATTCCTCCATACAACCAGCATGCAGGCCCACTCGCATAATATACACGGCTATTACACACACAAGTGAATGCAAGGCATACTTGGTCAACAGCCATACAGGTCACACTGAGGGTGGCCGTATAAACAACTTTAACACTGTTACAAATATGCGCCACACAGTGAACTCACACCAGACAAGGATGACAAACACATTTCGGCAGAACATCCGCACTGTAACATAACATAAACACAATAAGACAAATACCCAGAACCCCTTGCAGCACTAACTCTTTCGGGACGCTATTTTGATATTTACCTCAGAAGGTTGCAAATAGAAAAGAGGCATTAAATTTGTATTTAAATTGTATTTGATATGCCATTGATATTGAGTCCTTTGGCAATGGGCCAAAGACCCTATTGAAACTGCTGTGTTTTATTATTATTTTGCACCTACGCGCTGTAATTTGACCCCCTTAACATGCTTCAAAACTCACCAAATTTGACACACACGTCGGTATAGCAAACCTTCCCAACATATTAAGCAACCAATCCCCCAAAATGAAAATTGCGCTCTAGCGCCCCCTAGGAAAAAAATGACAGACAAAACTGCATGTAACTTCTGTTAGGAATGTCATAGCGACATGAAACAAAAACTCCCATGTAGGTCTGACTTAGACCCAATTTTCATACACTCACTTCTTTCAGCAAAAATCTACAAGAAGTTGGCGAAAACCCCTTCAAAATAAAATGTTCGCAAAAAATGCAATTTTTGCCTCTTTGCGCTGTAATTTGACCCCTTTAAAATGCTTCAAAACTCACCAAACTTGGCGCACACATAAGGACTGGCGAATATTGCGATCTAATGAAAAAACCAAATCCCAAAACTCAAAATTGCGCTCTAGCGCTATTTTTGAATAAAACACTGAAAAAACTGCTCCTAGGAAGAAAACACAGACAAAACTGCTTGTAACTTCCGGTAAGAAGCAGGGTTGGTCGGGTCCGCCTTTGGCTGCTGCCCCCGAGACCCATGGCCGGATAAGCGTTAGAAGACGCCTTGGAGACACTATTTTGAGAATATAATGCATTGTGAAAGTAATGCAGTTGTTGTATTGAAGTGAAAATATCAAACTTCCTGTTGATTTTTGCTAAAGTATGTTAATTATTAAAATGTAGGTCTAAGTGAGACCTACATAGTGTTTTCTGTTTCATGTCTCTCTGACATTCCTACCGGAAGTTACAAGCAGTTTTGTCTGTGTTTTCTTCCTAGGAGCAGTTTGTCTGTGTTGTATTCCTAGGGGGGCGGTAGAGCGCAATTTTGAGTTTTGAGGTTAGGTTTTTTCATCAGATCGCAATTTTTGCCAGACCTGATGTGTGTGTCAAGTTTGGTGAGTTTAGAAGCATTTTAAGGGGGTCAAATAACAGCTCAAAGAGGCAAAAAGGACATTTTTTAGGAGACTTTGCACAGGGGTTCTTTGAAGGCGCGTAAAATCAAAACCTGAGAACGTATCAAAACTCTGTTCTATACTTTTAATCAGAAGGGTTCAATCTCTCTCCTGTGCGAGTTTGAAGCCAAAACCACAAACGCACTCAGAGGAGATAATGTTTAAAGAAAGGTGAACGGTTTTTACAAAACTTTTGTTTTGAAGGGGGGATTGCAAACTTCCTGTTGATTTTTGTTGGGGGTTGTCAATCTATGAAATGTAGGCCTAAGTGAGACCTACATAGAGGTTTTTTTTTCATGTCCCTCCGCCATTCTTACCGGAAGTTAGAAGCAATTTTGTCTGTGTTTTCTTCCTAGGAGCAGTTTTTTCAGTGTTTTATTCAAAAATAGCACTAGAGCGCAATTTTGAGTTTTAGGGTTTGGTTTTTTCATTAGATCGCAATATTCGCCAGTCCTGATGTGTGCGCCAAGTTTGAAGCATTTTAAAGGGGTTAAATTACAGCGCAAAGAGGCAAAAATTGCATTTTTTGCGAACATTTTATTTTGAAGGGCTTTTTGCCAACTTCCTGTAGATTTTTGCTGAAAGAAGTGAGTGTATGAAAATTGGGTCTAAGTCAGTCCTACATAGGAGTTTTTGTTTCATGTCGCTATGACATTCCTAACAGAAGTTACATGCAGTTTTGTCTGTAATTTTTTTCCTAGGGGGCGCTAGAGCGCAATTTTCCTTTTGGGGGATTGGTTGCTTAATATGTTGGGAAGGTTTGCTATACCGACATGTGTGTAAAAATTTGGTGAATTTTGAAGCATGTTAAGGGGGTCAAATTACAGCGCGTAGGTGCGGAATAATAATAAAACACAGCAGTTTTTCAATAGGGTCCTTGGACCATGGCAAAGGATTCCACAGGAGTCTTTTGCCATGGTCCAAGGACCCTAAAAAAAGCTGCCTGCATGGCAGCTTTGTGTCAACATTGCAACTTTTTCTTGTAAGATTTCACCTCATTCCAATTTTTTAAATGTTTTTTACTTTTGCAATAGCATTTAAAGGAAGTAGGGGGCCGGTAAACAATTAGCTTCGGGCCCCACTTTGGGGACCCCTGCTGTAGATGAATGCGTGACCAGGGTCCACAAGGCGACCGGACTTCATTGTTGAAGTGATCTCTGGTGCCGGCAGGTGTGGAGAATAGAAAACTTTGAGCTGGAACCTGTGCCGCCCCCCAGTTACGGTTACTTCTACGGAGGAGACTGCTACCTGGTCCTCTACACGTACCTGGTGAACAGGAAGAAGAGTTACCTGCTCTACATCTGGCAGGTGAGGCCCCGCGCCGCCAGTTCCACTCGTTCATGTGACTAAAGACCTGTTTCAGGGGCGCCACGCCACACAGACGGTGTTGGGGGCGTCTGCCCTGCAGGCCATAGACCTGGACGAGAGGTACGGTGGGGCTCCGGTTCAAGTGAGAGTGACCATGGGGAAAGAACCCAGACACTTTCTGGCCATTTTCAAAGGCAAAATTGTCATCTATGAGGTAGAAACATGCATGGACACACACACACACACACACACACACACACACACACACACACACACACACACACACACACACACACACACACACACACACACACACACACACGGTCCAAGTGGGACCAGGTTAAATGTCACTTTATATATTACCTGTGTGTGTGTGTAATGAATTCTTGGAAACATCCAAGTGTTATTTGAGACTTAAATATAATGTACATAATAATTGGACTCCTCTGTCAGGGGACGGCACCTGGAAAAGATTATTGTGAGCCACAACCAGCAGTCAGGCTGTTCCAGGTCCACGGCAGCGAGCCCTCCGATACAAAAGCTATCGAGGTTCCAGCGCTGGCGTCTTCTCTCAACTCCCACGACGTGTTTCTGCTCAAGAGTCCGTTTGGACTCTACTTGTGGTGTGGGAAGGTAAGGACTGTACCCGTGGCATGGGGAGGTAAGGACTGTACCCGTGGTGTGGGGAGGTAAGGACCGTCCGTAACCGTGGCGTCGGGAGGTAAGGACTGTACCCGTGGTGTGGGGAGGTAAGGACCGTCTGTAATCGTGGCGTGGGGAGGTAAGGACCGTCCGTACGAGTGGCGTGGGGAGGTAAGGACCGTCCGTAACCGTGGCGTGGGGAGGTAAGGACTGTACCCGTGGTGTGGGGAGGTAAGGACCGTCCGTAACCGTGGCGTCGGGAGGTAAGGACGGTACCCGTGGTGTGGGGAGGTAAGGACCGTCTGTAATCGTGGCGTGGGGAGGTAAGGACCGTCCGTACGAGTGGCGTGGGGAGGTAAGGACCGTCCGTAACCGTGGCGTGGGGAGGTAAGGACCGTCTGTAATCGTGGCGTGGGGAGGTAAGGACCGTCTGTAATCGTGGCGTGGGGAGGTAAGGACCGTCTGTAACCGTGGCGTGGGGAGGTAAGGACCGTATCCGTGGGGGGGTAAGGACCGTTCCCGTGGGGAGGTAAGGACCGTTCCCGTGGGGAGGTAAGGACCGTTCCCGTGGGGGGGGTAAGGACCGTTCCCGTGGGGGGGTAAGGACCGTTCCCGTGGGGAGGTAAGGACCGTTCCCGTGGGGAGGTAAGGACCGTCTGTAACCGTGGCGTGGGGGGGTAAGGACCGTTCCCGTGGGGGGGTAAGGACCGTTCCCGTGGGGAGGTAAGGACCGTTCCCGTGGGGAGGTAAGGACTGTCCGTACCCGTGGCGTGGGGAGGTAAGGGACCGTAGGCGTGGGGAGGGAAGGGAAGGAAAATACCGTACTCGTGGGAAGGGAAGAACCGTACCCGTGGCGTGGGGAGGTAAGGACCGTCTGTAACCGTGGCGTGGGGAGGTAAGGACCGTTCCCGTGGGGGGGTAAGGACCGTATCCGTGGGGGGGTAAGGACCGTTCCCGTGGGGAGGTAAGGACCGTTCCCGTGGGGGGGTAAGGACCGTTCCCGTGGGGGGGTAAGGACCGTTCCCGTGGGGAGGTAAGGACCGTTCCCGTGGGGAGGTAAGGACCGTCTGTAACCGTGGCGTGGGGGGGTAAGGACCGTTCCCGTGGGGGGGTAAGGACCGTTCCCGTGGGGAGGTAAGGACCGTTCCCGTGGGGAGGTAAGGACTGTCCGTACCCGTGGCGTGGGGAGGTAAGGGACCGTAGGCGTGGGGAGGTAAGGGAAGGAAAATACCGTACTCGTGGGAAGGGAAGAACCGTACCCGTGGCGTGGGGAGGTAAGGACCGTTCCCTTGGGGAGGTAAGGACCGTACCCGTGGCGTGGGGAGGTAAGGACCGTAGGCGTGGGGAGGTAAGGACTGTTCCCGTGGCGTGGGAAGGGAAGGAAAATACCATACTCGTGGGAAGGGAAGAGAAGGGAACAACCGTAACCGTGGCGTGGGGAGGTAAGGACCGTCCGTACGAGTGGCGTGGGGAGGTAAGGACCGTCTGTAATCGTGGCGTGGGGAGGTAAGGACCGTCTGTACGAGTGGCGTGGGGAGGTAAGGACCGTCTGTAATCGTGGCGTGGGGAGGTAAGGACCGTCCGTATGAGTGGCGTGGGGAGGTAAGGACCGTCTGTAATCGTGGGGTGGGGAGGTAAGGACCATCCGTACGAGTGGCGTGGGGAGGTAAGGACCGTCCGTAACCGTGGCGTGGGGGGGTAAGGACCGTCTGTAATCGTGGCGTGGGGAGGTAAGGACCGTTCCCGTGGGGAGGTAAGGACCGTATCCGTGGGGGGTAAGGACCGTTTCTGTGGGGGGGTAAGGACCGTTCCTGTGGGTAGGTAAGGAACGTACCCGTGGCGTGGGGAGGTAAGGACTGTCCGTACCCGTGGCGTGGAGGTAAGGACTGTCCGTACCCGTGGCGTGGTGAGGGAAGGGAAGGAAAATACCGTACTCGTGGGAAGGGAAGAACCGTACCCGTGGCGTGGGGAGGTAAGGACTGTCCGTACCCGTGGCGTGGGGAGGTAAGGACCGTATCCGTGGGGAGGTAAGGACCGTACCCGTGGCGTGGGGAGGTAAGGACTGTCCGTACCCGTGGCGTGGGGAGGTAAGGACCGCAGGCGTGGGGAGGTAAGGACTGTTCCCGTGGCGTGGGAAGGGAAGGAAAATACCATACTCGTGGGAAGGGAAGAACCGTACCCGTGGCGTGGGGAGGTAAGGACTGTCCGTACCCGTGGCGTGGGGAGGTAAGGACTGTCCGTACCCGTGGCGTGGGGAGGTAAGGACCGTTCCCGTGGGGAGGTAAGGACCGTACCCGTGGCGTGGGGAGGTAAGGACTGTCCGTACCCGTGGCGTGGGGAGGTAAGGACTGTTCCCGTGGCGTGGGAAAGGAAGTGCTGTACCTTTGGGAAGGGAAGAGAAGAACTGTACCCGTGGTGTGGGAAGGGAAGTACTGTACCTTTGGAAAGGAAAGGAAAGAGAAGGGAAGGGAAGGGAGAGACGGTGGCGTGTGAAGGGAACGACAGTGCCCGTGGTTTGAGAATGCAAGGGAAGGAAGAACCGTACCCGTGCCGTGGGAAGGGAAAGATTGTATGCGTGGTAAGGGAAGGGATGAGAAGGACCTACCCGTGGCGTGGGAAGAGAAGGACCCTACCTGTGGTCTGGGAAGGAAAGGAAAGGACTGTACCTGTGGTGTGGGAAGGAAAGGAAAGGAAAGGAGTCTACCTGTGGTGTGGGAAGGGAAGGAGGAGAAGCTTCCTGTCACATGATCCTTCAAAACACTTGTTGGACTTCAGGGCTCCAGTGGAGACGAGAGAGCCATGGCCAAGGAGATCAGCTCCATGATTGGACAGAAGACTCACAGCATCCACGCAGAGATCATTGCGGAGGGTCAGGAGCCGGAGGAGTTCTGGGAAATAGTCGGAGGCAGAGCTCCCTACGCGTGTGACAAGAGGTAGAAGTAGGCGGGGAATAATAATATTGGGAAGGCTGCAGCTGCCATTGTTTGCTTGCAGACTGAAGCAGGCGCTCCTGGACCACCAGTCACGCCTCTTCGAGTGTTCCAACAAGTCTGGACGCTTCTTTGTGAGCGAAGTGACCCAGTTCACACAGGACGACCTCAGCCAGGACGACGTCATGCTACTGGACACCTGGGACCAGGTGAGGGGGCAGTGCGCTAGGTGCAGCTGCCAACTAGCGCTCTAATCGCCAGCTGGCAACTAGCGCTCTAATCGCGAGCCGACAACTAGCAATTTCAGACAACTAGCGCTCTAATCGCCAGCCGACAACTAGCAATTTCAGACAACTAGAACTCTAATCTCCAGCCGGCAACTAGCGCTCTAATCGCCAGCCGGCAACTAGCGCTCTAATCGCCAGCCGGCAACTAGCGCTCTAATCGCCAGCCGGCAACTAGCGCTCTAATCGCCAGCCGGCAAGTACCCCAGCCGGCAACTAGCGCTCTAATCGGCAGCCGGCAACTAGCGCTCTAATCGCCAGCCGGCAACTAGCGCTCTAATCGCCAGCCGGCAAGTACCCCAGCCGGCAACTAGCGCTCTAATCGGCAGCTGGCAACTAGCGCTCTAATCGGCAGCCGGCAACTAGCGCTCTAATCGGCAGCCGGCAACTAGCGCTCTAATCGGCAGCCGGCAACTAGCGCTCTAATCGCCAGCCGGCAACTAGCGCTCTAATCTCCAGCCGGCAACTAGCGCTCTAATCACCAACCAGCAACTAGGGCTCTAATGTCCATCTGGCAAATAGAGCGGCAACTGCTAGCTGACAACCAGTGCTCTAATCGCCAGCTGAAAACTACTGATTTCTGACAACTAACGCTCTAATCGCCAGCCGACAACTAGCAATTTCAGACAACTAGAACTCTATTCGCCAGCCAGAAACTAGCGCTCTAATCTTTTCGGCCGGCAACTCGCGCTCTAATCTCCGGCCGGCAACTCGCGCTCTAATCTCCGGCCGGCAACTCGCGCTCTAATCTCCGGCCGGCAACTAGCGCTCTAATCGCCGGCCGGCAACTAGCGCTCTAATCGCCGGCCGGCAACTAGCGCTCTAATCGCCGGCCGGCAACTAGCGCTCTAATCGCCAGCCGGAAACTAGCGCTCTAATCGCCAGCCAGCAAGTACCCCAGCCGGCAACTAGCGCTCTAATCACCAGCCGGCAACTAGCGCTCTAATCACCAGCCGGCAACTAGAGCTCTAATCGCCAGCCGGCAACTAGCGCTCTAATCGGCAGCTGGCAACTAGCGCTCTAATCACCAGCCGGCAACTAGCGCTCTAATCACCAGCCGGCAACTAGCGCTCTAATCGGCAGCCGGCAAGTACCCCAGCCGGCAACTAGCGCTCTAATCGGCAGCTGGCAACTAGCGCTCTAATCGGCAGCTGGCAACTAGCGCTCTAATCGCCAGCCGGCAACTAGCGCTCTAATCTCCAGCCGGCAACTAGCGCTCTAATCACCAACCAGCAACTAGGGCTCTAATCGCCAGCCGGCAAGTACCCCAGCCGGCAACTAGAGCTCTAATCGCCAGCCGGCAACTAGCGCTCTAATCTCCAGCCGGCAACTAGCGCTCTAATCACCAACCAGCAACTAGGGCTCTAATCGCCAGCCGGCAAGTACCCCAGCCGGCAACTAGCGCTCTAATCTCCAGCCGGCAACTAGCGCTCTAATCACCAACCAGCAACTAGGGCTCTAATGTCCATCTGGCAAATAGAGCGGCAACTGCTAGCTGACAACCAGTGCTCTAATCGCCAGCTGAAAACTACTGATTTCTGACAACTAACGCTCTAATCGCCAGCCGACAACTAGCAATTTCAGACAACTAGAACTCTATTCGCCAGCCAGAAACTAGCGCTCTAATCTTTTCGGCCGGCAACTCGCGCTCTAATCTCCGGCCGGCAACTCGCGCTCTAATCTCCGGCCGGCAACTCGCGCTCTAATCTCCGGCCGGCAACTAGCGCTCTAATCGCCGGCCGGCAACTAGCGCTCTAATCGCCGGCCGGCAACTAGCGCTCTAATCGCCGGCCGGCAACTAGCGCTCTAATCGCCGGCCGGAAACTAGCGCTCTAATCGCCAGCCAGCAAGTACCCCAGCCGGCAACTAGCGCTCTAATCACCAGCCGGCAACTAGCGCTCTAATCACCAGCCGGCAACTAGAGCTCTAATCGCCAGCCGGCAACTAGCGCTCTAATCGGCAGCCGGCAACTAGCGCTCTAATCACCAGCCGGCAACTAGCGCTCTAATCACCAGCCGGCAACTAGCGCTCTAATCGGCAGCCGGCAAGTACCCCAGCCGGCAACTAGCGCTCTAATCGGCAGCTGGCAACTAGCGCTCTAATCGGCAGCTGGCAACTAGCGCTCTAATCGGCAGCCGGCAACTAGCGCTCTAATCGCCAGCCGGCAACTAGCGCTCTAATCTCCAGCCGGCAACTAGCGCTCTAATCACCAACCAGCAACTAGGGCTCTAATCGCCAGCCGGCAAGTACCCCAGCCGGCAACTAGAGCTCTAATCGCCAGCCGGCAACTAGCGCTCTAATCTCCAGCCGGCAACTAGCGCTCTAATCACCAACCAGCAACTAGGGCTCTAATCGCCAGCCGGCAAGTACCCCAGCCGGCAACTAGCGCTCTAATCTCCAGCCGGCAACTAGCGCTCTAATCACCAACCAGCAACTAGGGCTCTAATGTCCATCTGGCAAATAGAGCGGCAACTGCTAGCTGACAACCAGTGCTCTAATCGCCAGCTGAAAACTACTGATTTCTGACAACTAACGCTCTAATCGCCAGCCGACAACTAGCAATTTCAGACAACTAGAACTCTATTCGCCAGCCAGAAACTAGCGCTCTAATCTTTTCGGCCGGCAACTCGCGCTCTAATCTCCGGCCGGCAACTCGCGCTCTAATCTCCGGCCGGCAACTCGCGCTCTAATCTCCGGCCGGCAACTAGCGCTCTAATCGCCGGCCGGCAACTAGCGCTCTAATCGCCGGCCGGCAACTAGCGCTCTAATCGCCGGCCGGCAACTAGCGCTCTAATCGCCAGCCGGCAACTAGCGCTCTAATCGCCAGCCGGAAACTAGCGCTCTAATCGCCAGCCAGCAAGTACCCCAGCCGGCAACTAGCGCTCTAATCACCAGCCGGCAACTAGAGCTCTAATCGCCAGCCGGCAACTAGCGCTCTAATCGGCAGCCGGCAACTAGCGCTCTAATCACCAGCCGGCAACTAGCGCTCTAATCACCAGCCGGCAACTAGCGCTCTAATCGGCAGCCGGCAAGTACCCCAGCCGGCAACTAGCGCTCTAATCGGCAGCTGGCAACTAGCGCTCTAATCGGCAGCTGGCAACTAGCGCTCTAATCGGCAGCCGGCAACTAGCGCTCTAATCGCCAGCCGGCAACTAGCGCTCTAATCTCCAGCCGGCAACTAGCGCTCTAATCACCAACCAGCAACTAGGGCTCTAATCGCCAGCCGGCAAGTACCCCAGCCGGCAACTAGAGCTCTAATCGCCAGCCGGCAACTAGCGCTCTAATCTCCAGCCGGCAACTAGCGCTCTAATCACCAACCAGCAACTAGGGCTCTAATCGCCAGCCGGCAAGTACCCCAGCCGGCAACTAGAGCTCTAATCGCCAGCCGGCAAGTACCCCAGCCGGCAACTAGCGCTCTAATCGGCAGCTGGCAACTAGCGCTCTAATCGGCAGCCGGCAACTAGCGCTCTAATCGGCAGCCGGCAACTAGCGCTCTAATCGCCAGCCGGCAACTAGCGCTCTAATCTCCAGCCGGCAACTAGCGCTCTAATCACCAACCAGCAACTAGGGCTCTAATGTCCATCTGGCAAATAGAGCGGCAACTGCTAGCTGACAACCAGTGCTCTAATCGCCAGCTGAAAACTACTGATTTCTGACAACTAACGCTCTAATCGCCAGCCGACAACTAGCAATTTCAGACAAATAGAACTCTATTCGCCAGCCAGAAACTAGCGCTCTAATCTCCGGCCGGCAACTTGCGCTCTAATCTCCGGCCGGCAACTCGCGCTCTAATCTCCGGCCGGCAACTAGCGCTCTAATCGCCGGCCGGCAACTAGCGCTCTAATCGCCGGCCGGCAACTAGCGCTCTAATCGCCAGCCGGCAACTAGCGCTCTAATCGCCGGCCGGCAACTAGCGCTCTAATCGCCGGCCGGCAACTAGCGCTCTAATCGCCGGCCGGCAACTATCGCTCTAATCGCCGGCCGGCAACTAGCGCTCTAATCGCCGGCCGGCAACTAGCGCTCTAATCGCCAGCCGGAAACTAGCGCTCTAATCGCCAGCCAGCAAGTACCCCAGCCGGCAACTAGTGCTCTAATCACCAGCCGGCAACTAGCGCTCTAATCGGCAGCCGGCAACTAGCGCTCTAATCACCAGCCGGCAACTAGAGCTCTAATCGGCAGCCGGCAACTAGCGCTCTAATCACCAGCCGGCAACTAGCGCTCTAATCACCAGCCGGCAACTAGAGCTCTAATCGCCAGCCGGCAACTAGGGCTCTAATGTCCATCTGGCAAATAGAGCGGCAACTGCTAGCTGACAACCAGTGCTCTAATCGCCAGCTGAAAACTACTGATTTCTGACAACTAACGCTCTAATCACCAGCCGGCAACTAGCGCTCTAATCACCAGCCGGCAACTAGAGCTCTAATCGCCAGCCGGCAACTAGCGCTCTAATCACCAACCAGCAACTAGGGCTCTAATGTCCATCTGGCAAATAGAGCGGCAACTGCTAGCTGACAACCAGTGCTCTAATCGCCAGCTGAAAACTACTGATTTCTGACAACTAACGCTCTAATCACCAGCCGGCAACTAGCGCTCTAATCACCAGCCGGCAACTAGAGCTCTAATCGCCAGCCGGCAACTAGCGCTCTAATCACCAACCAGCAACTAGGGCTCTAATGTCCATCTGGCAAATAGAGCGGCAACTGCTAGCTGACAACCAGTGCTCTAATCGCCAGCTGAAAACTACTGATTTCTGACAACTAACGCTCTAATCGGCAGCTGGCAACTAGCACTCTAGTCGGCAACCCACAATTAGCGCTGTAATCACCAACCAGTAACTAGTGTTCTAATGACCAGCTCACAACTACTGCGCCAATCGTCAGCTGACAACTAGCGCTCTAATCGCCAGCCGACAACTAGCAATTTCAGACAACTAGAACTCTAATCTCCAGCCGGCAACTAGCGCTCTAATCGCCAGCCGGCAACTAGCGCTCTAATCGCCAGCCGGCAACTAGCGCTCTAATCGCCAGCCGGCAACTAGCGCTCTAATCGGCAGCCGGCAACTAGCGCTCTAATCGCCAGCCGGCAACTAGCGCTCTAATCGCCAGCCGGCAACTAGCGCTCTAATCGCCAGCCGGCAAGTACCCCAGCCGGCAACTAGCGCTCTAATCGGCAGCTGGCAACTAGCGCTCTAATCGGCAGCCGGCAACTAGCGCTCTAATCGGCAGCCGGCAACTAGCGCTCTAATCGCCAGCCGGCAACTAGCGCTCTAATCTCCAGCCGGCAACTAGCGCTCTAATCACCAACCAGCAACTAGGGCTCTAATGTCCATCTGGCAAATAGAGCGGCAACTGCTAGCTGACAACCAGTGCTCTAATCGCCAGCTGAAAACTACTGATTTCTGACAACTAACGCTCTAATCGCCAGCCGACAACTAGCAATTTCAGACAACTAGAACTCTATTCGCCAGCCAGAAACTAGCGCTCTAATCTTTTCGGCCGGCAACTCGCGCTCTAATCTCCGGCCGGCAACTCGCGCTCTAATCTCCGGCCGGCAACTCGCGCTCTAATCGCCAGCCGGCAAGTACCCCAGCCGGCAACTAGCGCTCTAATCGCCAGCCGGCAACTAGCGCTCTAATCGCCAGCCGGCAAGTACCCCAGCCGGCAACTAGCGCTCTAATCGCCAGCCGGCAACTAGCGCTCTAATCGGCAGCCGGCAACTAGCGCTCTAATCGGCAGCCGGCAACTAGCGCTCTAATCGCCAGCCGGCAACTAGCGCTCTAATCGCCAGCCGGCAACTAGCGCTCTAATCGCCAGCCGGCAACTAGCGCTCTAATCTCCAGCCGGCAACTAGCGCTCTAATCACCAACCAGCAACTAGGGCTCTAATGTCCATCTGGCAAATAGAGCGGCAACTGCTAGCTGACAACCAGTGCTCTAATCGCCAGCTGAAAACTACTGATTTCTGACAACTAACGCTCTAATCGGCAGCCGACAACTAGCAATTTCAGACAACTAGAACTCTATTCGCCAGCCAGAAACTAGCGCTCTAATCTTTTCGGCCGGCAACTCGCGCTCTAATCTCCGGCCGGCAACTCGCGCTCTAATCTCCGGCCGGCAACTCGCGCTCTAATCTCCGGCCGGCAACTAGCGCTCTAATCGCCGGCCGGCAACTAGCGCTCTAATCGCCGGCCGGCAACTAGCGCTCTAATCGCCGGCCGGCAATTAGCGCTCTAATCGCCAGCCGGCAACTAGCGCTCTAATCGCCAGCCGGAAACTAGCGCTCTAATCGCCAGCCAGCAAGTACCCCAGCCGGCAACTAGCGCTCTAATCACCAGCCGGCAACTAGCGCTCTAATCACCAGCCGGCAACTAGAGCTCTAATCGCCAGCCGGCAACTAGCGCTCTAATCGGCAGCCGGCAACTAGCGCTCTAATCACCAGCCGGCAACTAGCGCTCTAATCACCAGCCGGCAACTAGCGCTCTAATCGGCAGCCGGCAAGTACCCCAGCCGGCAACTAGCGCTCTAATCGGCAGCTGGCAACTAGCGCTCTAATCGGCAGCTGGCAACTAGCGCTCTAATCGGCAGCCGGCAACTAGCGCTCTAATCGCCAGCCGGCAACTAGCGCTCTAATCTCCAGCCGGCAACTAGCGCTCTAATCACCAACCAGCAACTAGGGCTCTAATCGCCAGCCGGCAAGTACCCCAGCCGGCAACTAGAGCTCTAATCGCCAGCCGGCAACTAGCGCTCTAATCTCCAGCCGGCAACTAGCGCTCTAATCACCAACCAGCAACTAGGGCTCTAATCGCCAGCCGGCAAGTACCCCAGCCGGCAACTAGAGCTCTAATCGCCAGCCGGCAAGTACCCCAGCCGGCAACTAGCGCTCTAATCGGCAGCCGGCAACTAGCGCTCTAATCGCCAGCCGGCAACTAGCGCTCTAATCGCCAGCCGGCAAGTACCCCAGCCGGCAACTAGCGCTCTAATCGGCAGCTGGCAACTAGCGCTCTAATCGGCAGCCGGCAACTAGCGCTCTAATCGGCAGCCGGCAACTAGCGCTCTAATCGCCAGCCGGCAACTAGCGCTCTAATCGCCAGCCGGCAACTAGCGCTCTAATCGCCAGCCGGCAACTAGCGCTCTAATCTCCAGCCGGCAACTAGCGCTCTAATCACCAACCAGCAACTAGGGCTCTAATGTCCATCTGGCAAATAGAGCGGCAACTGCTAGCTGACAACCAGTGCTCTAATCGCCAGCTGAAAACTACTGATTTCTGACAACTAACGCTCTAATCGCCAGCCGACAACTAGCAATTTCAGACAACTAGAACTCTATTCGCCAGCCAGAAACTAGCGCTCTAATCTTTTCGGCCGGCAACTCGCGCTCTAATCTCCGGCCGGCAACTCGCGCTCTAATCTCCGGCCGGCAACTCGCGCTCTAATCTCCGGCCGGCAACTAGCGCTCTAATCGCCGGCCGGCAACTAGCGCTCTAATCGCCGGCCGGCAACTAGCGCTCTAATCGCCGGCCGGCAACTAGCGCTCTAATCGCCAGCCGGCAACTAGCGCTCTAATCGCCAGCCGGAAACTAGCGCTCTAATCGCCAGCCAGCAAGTACCCCAGCCGGCAACTAGCGCTCTAATCACCAGCCGGCAACTAGCGCTCTAATCACCAGCCGGCAACTAGAGCTCTAATCGCCAGCCGGCAACTAGCGCTCTAATCGGCAGCCGGCAACTAGCGCTCTAATCACCAGCCGGCAACTAGCGCTCTAATCACCAGCCGGCAACTAGCGCTCTAATCGGCAGCCGGCAAGTACCCCAGCCGGCAACTAGCGCTCTAATCGGCAGCTGGCAACTAGCGCTCTAATCGGCAGCTGGCAACTAGCGCTCTAATCGGCAGCCGGCAACTAGCGCTCTAATCGGCAGCCGGCAACTAGCGCTCTAATCGCCAGCCGGCAACTAGCGCTCTAATCTCCAGCCGGCAACTAGCGCTCTAATCACCAACCAGCAACTAGGGCTCTAATGTCCATCTGGCAAATAGAGCGGCAACTGCTAGCTGACAACCAGTGCTCTAATCGCCAGCTGAAAACTACTGATTTCTGACAACTAACGCTCTAATCGCCAGCCGACAACTAGCAATTTCAGACAACTAGAACTCTATTCGCCAGCCAGAAACTAGCGCTCTAATCTCCGGCCGGCAACTTGCGCTCTAATCTCCGGCCGGCAACTCGCGCTCTAATCTCCGGCCGGCAACTAGCGCTCTAATCGCCGGCCGGCAACTAGCGCTCTAATCGCCGGCCGGCAACTAGCGCTCTAATCGCCGGCCGGCAACTAGCGCTCTAATCGCCAGCCGGCAACTAGCGCTCTAATCGCCGGCCGGCAACTAGCGCTCTAATCGCCGGCCGGCAACTAGCGCTCTAATCGCCGGCCGGCAACTAGCGCTCTAATCGCCGGCCGGCAACTAGCGCTCTAATCGCCGGCCGGCAACTAGCGCTCTAATCGCCAGCCGGAAACTAGCGCTCTAATCGCCAGCCAGCAAGTACCCCAGCCGGCAACTAGTGCTCTAATCACCAGCCGGCAACTAGCGCTCTAATCGGCAGCCGGCAACTAGCGCTCTAATCACCAGCCGGCAACTAGAGCTCTAATCGGCAGCCGGCAACTAGCGCTCTAATCACCAGCCGGCAACTAGCGCTCTAATCACCAGCCGGCAACTAGAGCTCTAATCGCCAGCCGGCAACTAGGGCTCTAATGTCCATCTGGCAAATAGAGCGGCAACTGCTAGCTGACAACCAGTGCTCTAATCGCCAGCTGAAAACTACTGATTTCTGACAACTAACGCTCTAATCACCAGCCGGCAACTAGCGCTCTAATCACCAGCCGGCAACTAGAGCTCTAATCGCCAGCCGGCAACTAGCGCTCTAATCACCAACCAGCAACTAGGGCTCTAATGTCCATCTGGCAAATAGAGCGGCAACTGCTAGCTGACAACCAGTGCTCTAATCGCCAGCTGAAAACTACTGATTTCTGACAACTAACGCTCTAATCGGCAGCTGGCAACTAGCACTCTAGTCGGCAACCCACAATTAGCGCTGTAATCACCAACCAGTAACTAGTGTTCTAATGACCAGCTCACAACTACTGCGCCAATCGTCAGCTGACAACTAGCGCTCTAATCGCCAGCCGACAACTAGCAATTTCAGACAACTAGAACTCTAATCTCCAGCCGGCAACTAGCGCTCTAATCGCCAGCCGGCAACTAGCGCTCTAATCGCCAGCCGGCAACTAGCGCTCTAATCGCCAGCCGGCAACTAGCGCTCTAATAGCCAGCCGGCAAGTACCCCAGCCGGCAACTAGCGCTCTAATCGGCAGCCGGCAACTAGCGCTCTAATCGCCAGCCGGCAACTAGCGCTCTAATCGCCAGCCGGCAAGTACCCCAGCCGGCAACTAGCGCTCTAATCGGCAGCTGGCAACTAGCGCTCTAATCGGCAGCCGGCAACTAGCGCTCTAATCGGCAGCCGGCAACTAGCGCTCTAATCGCCAGCCGGCAACTAGCGCTCTAATCTCCAGCCGGCAACTAGCGCTCTAATCACCAACCAGCAACTAGGGCTCTAATGTCCATCTGGCAAATAGAGCGGCAACTGCTAGCTGACAACCAGTGCTCTAATCGCCAGCTGAAAACTACTGATTTCTGACAACTAACGCTCTAATCGCCAGCCGACAACTAGCAATTTCAGACAACTAGAACTCTATTCGCCAGCCAGAAACTAGCGCTCTAATCTTTTCGGCCGGCAACTCGCGCTCTAATCTCCGGCCGGCAACTCGCGCTCTAATCTCCGGCCGGCAACTCGCGCTCTAATCGCCAGCCGGCAAGTACCCCAGCCGGCAACTAGCGCTCTAATCGCCAGCCGGCAACTAGCGCTCTAATCGCCAGCCGGCAAGTACCCCAGCCGGCAACTAGCGCTCTAATCGGCAGCCGGCAACTAGCGCTCTAATCGGCAGCCGGCAACTAGCGCTCTAATCGGCAGCCGGCAACTAGCGCTCTAATCGCCAGCCGGCAACTAGCGCTCTAATCGCCAGCCGGCAACTAGCGCTCTAATCGCCAGCCGGCAACTAGCGCTCTAATCTCCAGCCGGCAACTAGCGCTCTAATCACCAACCAGCAACTAGGGCTCTAATGTCCATCTGGCAAATAGAGCGGCAACTGCTAGCTGACAACCAGTGCTCTAATCGCCAGCTGAAAACTACTGATTTCTGACAACTAACGCTCTAATCGCCAGCCGACAACTAGCAATTTCAGACAACTAGAACTCTATTCGCCAGCCAGAAACTAGCGCTCTAATCTTTTCGGCCGGCAACTCGCGCTCTAATCTCCGGCCGGCAACTCGCGCTCTAATCTCCGGCCGGCAACTCGCGCTCTAATCTCCGGCCGGCAACTAGCGCTCTAATCGCCGGCCGGCAACTAGCGCTCTAATCGCCGGCCGGCAACTAGCGCTCTAATCGCCGGCCGGCAACTAGCGCTCTAATCGCCAGCCGGCAACTAGCGCTCTAATCGCCAGCCGGAAACTAGCGCTCTAATCGCCAGCCAGCAAGTACCCCAGCCGGCAACTACCGCTCTAATCACCAGCCGGCAACTAGCGCTCTAATCACCAGCCGGCAACTAGAGCTCTAATCGCCAGCCGGCAACTAGCGCTCTAATCGGCAGCCGGCAACTAGCGCTCTAATCACCAGCCGGCAACTAGCGCTCTAATCACCAGCCGGCAACTAGCGCTCTAATCGGCAGCCGGCAAGTACCCCAGCCGGCAACTAGCGCTCTAATCGGCAGCTGGCAACTAGCGCTCTAATCGGCAGCTGGCAACTAGCGCTCTAATCGGCAGCCGGCAACTAGCGCTCTAATCGCCAGCCGGCAACTAGCGCTCTAATCTCCAGCCGGCAACTAGCGCTCTAATCACCAACCAGCAACTAGGGCTCTAATCGCCAGCCGGCAAGTACCCCAGCCGGCAACTAGAGCTCTAATCGCCAGCCGGCAACTAGCGCTCTAATCTCCAGCCGGCAACTAGCGCTCTAATCACCAACCAGCAACTAGGGCTCTAATCGCCAGCCGGCAAGTACCCCAGCCGGCAACTAGAGCTCTAATCGCCAGCCGGCAAGTACCCCAGCCGGCAACTAGCGCTCTAATCGGCAGCCGGCAACTAGCGCTCTAATCGCCAGCCGGCAACTAGCGCTCTAATCGCCAGCCGGCAAGTACCCCAGCCGGCAACTAGCGCTCTAATCGGCAGCTGGCAACTAGCGCTCTAATCGGCAGCCGGCAACTAGCGCTCTAATCGGCAGCCGGCAACTAGCGCTCTAATCGCCAGCCGGCAACTAGCGCTCTAATCGCCAGCCGGCAACTAGCGCTCTAATCGCCAGCCGGCAACTAGCGCTCTAATCTCCAGCCGGCAACTAGCGCTCTAATCACCAACCAGCAACTAGGGCTCTAATGTCCATCTGGCAAATAGAGCGGCAACTGCTAGCTGACAACCAGTGCTCTAATCGCCAGCTGAAAACTACTGATTTCTGACAACTAACGCTCTAATCGCCAGCCGACAACTAGCAATTTCAGACAACTAGAACTCTATTCGCCAGCCAGAAACTAGCGCTCTAATCTTTTCGGCCGGCAACTCGCGCTCTAATCTCCGGCCGGCAACTCGCGCTCTAATCTCCGGCCGGCAACTAGCGCTCTAATCGCCGGCCGGCAACTAGCGCTCTAATCGCCGGCCGGCAACTAGCGCTCTAATCGCCGGCCGGCAACTAGCGCTCTAATCGCCAGCCGGCAACTAGCGCTCTAATCGCCAGCCGGAAACTAGCGCTCTAATCGCCAGCCAGCAAGTACCCCAGCCGGCAACTAGCGCTCTAATCACCAGCCGGCAACTAGCGCTCTAATCACCAGCCGGCAACTAGAGCTCTAATCGCCAGCCGGCAACTAGCGCTCTAATCGGCAGCCGGCAACTAGGGCTCTAATCACCAGCCGGCAACTAGCGCTCTGATCACCAGCCGGCAACTAGCGCTCTAATCGGCAGCCGGCAAGTACCCCAGCCGGCAACTAGCGCTCTAATCGGCAGCTGGCAACTAGCGCTCTAATCGGCAGCTGGCAACTAGCGCTCTAATCGGCAGCCGGCAACTAGCGCTCTAATCGCCAGCCGGCAACTAGCGCTCTAATCTCCAGCCGGCAACTAGCGCTCTAATCACCAACCAGCAACTAGGGCTCTAATCGCCAGCCGGCAAGTACCCCAGCCGGCAACTAGAGCTCTAATCGCCAGCCGGCAACTAGCGCTCTAATCTCCAGCCGGCAACTAGCGCTCTAATCACCAACCAGCAACTAGGGCTCTAATCGCCAGCCGGCAAGTACCCCAGCCGGCAACTAGAGCTCTAATCGCCAGCCGGCAAGTACCCCAGCCGGCAACTAGCGCTCTAATCGGCAGCTGGCAACTAGCGCTCTAATCGGCAGCCGGCAACTAGCGCTCTAATCGGCAGCCGGCAACTAGCGCTCTAATCGCCAGCCGGCAACTAGCGCTCTAATCTCCAGCCGGCAACTAGCGCTCTAATCACCAACCAGCAACTAGGGCTCTAATGTCCATCTGGCAAATAGAGCGGCAACTGCTAGCTGACAACCAGTGCTCTAATCGCCAGCTGAAAACTACTGATTTCTGACAACTAACGCTCTAATCGCCAGCCGACAACTAGCAATTTCAGACAACTAGAACTCTATTCGCCAGCCAGAAACTAGCGCTCTAATCTCCGGCCGGCAACTTGCGCTCTAATCTCCGGCCGGCAACTCGCGCTCTAATCTCCGGCCGGCAACTAGCGCTCTAATCGCCGGCCGGCAACTAGCGCTCTAATCGCCGGCCGGCAACTAGCGCTCTAATCGCCGGCCGGCAACTAGCGCTCTAATCGCCGGCCGGCAACTAGCGCTCTAATCGCCGGCCGGCAACTAGCGCTCTAATCGCCGGCCGGCAACTAGCGCTCTAATCGCCGGCCGGCAACTAGCGCTCTAATCGCCGGCCGGCAACTAGCGCTCTAATCGCCAGCCGGAAACTAGCGCTCTAATCGCCAGCCAGCAAGTACCCCAGCCGGCAACTAGTGCTCTAATCACCAGCCGGCAACTAGCGCTCTAATCGGCAGCCGGCAACTAGCGCTCTAATCACCAGCCGGCAACTAGAGCTCTAATCGGCAGCCGGCAACTAGCGCTCTAATCACCAGCCGGCAACTAGCGCTCTAATCACCAGCCGGCAACTAGAGCTCTAATCGCCAGCCGGCAACTAGGGCTCTAATGTCCATCTGGCAAATAGAGCGGCAACTGCTAGCTGACAACCAGTGCTCTAATCGCCAGCTGAAAACTACTGATTTCTGACAACTAACGCTCTAATCACCAGCCGGCAACTAGCGCTCTAATCACCAGCCGGCAACTAGAGCTCTAATCGCCAGCCGGCAACTAGCGCTCTAATCACCAACCAGCAACTAGGGCTCTTATGTCCATCTGGCAAATAGAGCGGCAACTGCTAGCTGACAACCAGTGCTCTAATCGCCAGCTGAAAACTACTGATTTCTGACAACTAACGCTCTAATCACCAGCCGGCAACTAGCGCTCTAATCACCAGCCGGCAACTAGAGCTCTAATCGCCAGCCGGCAACTAGCGCTCTAATCACCAACCAGCAACTAGGGCTCTAATGTCCATCTGGCAAATAGAGCGGCAACTGCTAGCTGACAACCAGTGCTCTAATCGCCAGCTGAAAACTACTGATTTCTGACAACTAACGCTCTAATCGGCAGCTGGCAACTAGCACTCTAGTCGGCAACCCACAATTAGCGCTGTAATCACCAACCAGTAACTAGTGTTCTAATGACCAGCTCACAACTACTGCGCCAATCGTCAGCTGACAACTAGCGCTCTAATCGCCAGCCGGCCACTAGTGCTCTAATCGGCAGCTGGCAAATAGTGCTCTAATCGGCAGCTGGCAAATAGTGCTCTAATCACCAGCCGGCAACTGGCGCTGTAATCGGCAACCGGCAACTAGCGCGGTAATTGCTTGCTGACAACTAGCGCTCTAATCGCCAGCTGGCAACTTGTGCTCTAATGACCAGCTGGCAAATAGAGCGGTATTTGCTAGCTGACAACTAGCGCTCTAATCGCTAGCTGACAACTAGCGCTCTAATCGCCAGCTGACAACTAGCGCTCTAATCGCTAGCTGACAACTAGCGCTCTAATCGCCAGCTGACAACTAGCGCTCTAACCTGAGGATTATTATTCAAGTGATTTACAGACTCAGGTGTGATGAACTAATGTTACTTATTGTACACACTCAGGTGTTTCTCTGGATCGGCAAGGAGGCCAACAAGGTGGAGTGCAAAGAGGCGGTGCTCACCTGTAAAGAGTACCTGCGCACACACCCAGGCGGCAGAGACCCAGACACACCTGTGCTCTTGGTCAAGCAGGGATTTGAACCTCTCACTTTCACCGGCTGGTTTACTGCCTGGGACCCTTTGAAGTGGAGCGTGAGTACAAGTACTCACCTTTGTTACCTGATCTACTAACATCCAAATAACAGGTGCTAAATAGAGTGCAAACTACAACTATTGATCTACTAACATCCAAATAACAGGTGCTAAATAGAGTGCAAACTATAACTATTGATCTACTAATATCCAAATAACAGGTGCTAAATAAAGTGCAAACTATATTGATCTACTAACATCCAAATAACAGGTGCTAAATAGAGTGCAAACTAACTATTGATCTACTAACATCCAAATAACAGGTGCTAAATAGAGTGCAAACTATAACTATTGATCTACTAACATCCAAATAACAGGTGCTAAATAAAGTGCAAACTATATTGATCTACTAACATCCAAATAACAGGTGCTAAATAGAGTGCAAACTAACTATTGATCTACTGACATCCAAATAACAGGTGCTAAATAGAGTGCAAACTACAACTATTGATCTACTAAGACCCAAATAACAGGTGCTAAATAAAGTGCAAACTATATTGATCTACTAACATCCAAATAACAGGTGCTAAATAGAGTGCAAACTACAACTATTGATCTACTAAGACCCAAATAACAGGTGCTAAATAAAGTGCAAACTATATTGATCTACTAACATCCAAATAACAGGTGCTAAATAGAGTGCAAACTATAACTATTGATCTACTAACATCCGAATGACAGGTGCTAAATAGAGTGCAAACTACAACTATTGATCTACTAACATCCAAATAACAGGTGCTAAATAAAGTGCAAACTATATTGATCCACTAACATCCAAATAACAGGTGCTAAATAGAGTGCAAACTATAACTATTGATCTACTAACATCCGAATAACAGGTGCTAAATAGAGTGCAAACTATAACTATTGATCTAGTAACATCCGAATAACAGGTGCTAAATAGAGTGCAAACTATAACTTTTGATCTACTAACATCCGAATAACAGGTGCTAAATAGAGTGCAAACTATAACTATTGATCTAGTAACATCCAAATAACAGGTGCTAAATAGAGTGCAAACTGTAACTATTGATCTACTAACTACCAATTAACAGGTGCTAAATAAAGTGCAAACTATAACTATTGATCTACTAACATCCAAATAACAGGTGCTAAATAGAGTGCAAACTAACTATTGATCTACTAAGATCCAAATAACAGGTGCTAAATAGAGTGCAAACTAACTATTGATCTACTGACATCCAAATAACAGGTTCTAAATAGAGTGCAAACTACAACTATTGATCTACTAAGACCCAAATAACAGGTGCTAAATAAAGTGCAAACTATAACTATTGATCTTCTAAGATCCAAATAGCAGGTGCTAAATAGAGTGCAAACTACAACTATTGATCTACTAAGATCCAAATAACAGGTGCTAAATAGAGTGCAAACTGTAACTATTGATCTACTAAGATCCAAATAACAGGTGCTAAATAGAGTGCAAACTACAACTATTGATCTACTAAGTTCCAAATAACAGGTGCTACATAGAGTGCAAACTGTAACTATTGATCTACTAACATCCAAATAACAGGCGCTAAATAGAGTACAAACTAACTATTGAGCTACTAAGATCCAAACAACAGGTGCTAAATAGAGTGCAAACTATAACTATTGATCTACTAAGATCCAAATTACAGGTGCTAAATAGAGTGCAAACTACAACTATTGATCTACTAACATCCAAATAACAGGTGCTAAATAAAGTGCAAACTATATTGATCCACTAACATCCAAATAACAGGTGCTAAATAGAGTGCAAACTATAACTATTGATCTACTAACATCCGAATAACAGGTGCTAAATAGAGTGCAAACTATTACTATTGATCTAGTAACATCCAAATAACAGGTGCTAAATAGAGTGCAAACTATAACTTTTGATCTACTAACATCCGAATAACAGGTGCTAAATAGAGTGCAAACTATAACTATTGATCTAGTAACATCCAAATAACAGGTGCTAAATAGAGTGCAAACTGTAACTATTGATCTACTAACATCCAAATAACAGGTGCTAAATTAAGTGCAAACTAAAACTATTGATCTACTAAGATCCAAATAACAGGTGCTAAATAGAGTGCAAACTGTAACTATTGATCTACTAAGATCCAAATAACAGGTGCTAAATAGAGTGCAAACTACAACTATTGATCTACTAAGTTCCAAATAACAGGTGCTACATAGAGTGCAAACTATAACTATTGATCTACTAACATCCAAATAACAGGTGCTAAATAGAGTGCAAACTATAACTATTGATCTTCTAAGATCCAAATAGCAGGTGCTAAATAGAGTGCAAACTACAACTATTGATCTACTAAGATCCAAATAACAGGTGCTAAATAGAGTGCAAACTGTAACTATTGATCTACTAAGATCCAAATAACAGGTGCTAAATAGAGTGCAAACTACAACTATTGATCCACTAAGTTCCAAATAACAGGTGCTACATAGAGTGCAAACTGTAACTATTGATCTACTAACATCCAAATAACAGGCGCTAAATAGAGTGCAAACTAACTATTGAGCTACTAAGATCCAAACAACAGGTGCTAAATAGAGTGCAAACTATAACTATTGATCTACTAAGATCCAAATAACAGGTGTCAAAGTGCAAACTATAACTATTGATCTACTAAGATCCAAATAACAGGTGCTAAAAAGAGTGCAAACTACAACTATTGATCTACTAACATCCAAACAACAGGTGCTAAATAGAGTGCAAACTATAACGATTGATCTACTAACATCCAAATAACAGGTGCTAAATAAAGTGCAAACTATAACGGTTGGAATTACTAAGATCCAAATAACAGGTGCTAAATAGAGTGCAAACTGTAACTATTGATCTACCAAGATCCAAATAGCAGGTGCTAAATAGAGTGCAAACTGTAACTGTTGATCTACTAACATCCGAATAACAGGAGCTAAATAGAGTGCAAACTGTAACTATTGATCTACTAAGATCCAAATAACAGGTGCTAAATAGTGCAAACCAACTATTGGTTTACTGAGATCCAAATAACGGGTGCTAAATAGAGTGCAAACTATAACTTTTGATCTACTAACATCCAAATAACAGGTGCTAAATAAAGTGCAAACTATAACGATTGATCTACTAAGATCCAAGTAACAGGTGCTAAATAGAGTGCAAACTACTACTATTGATCTACTACTTGATGAATACTTAGGTCTACTACACTACTGTACATTTCTCCTCATGATGTGACTTTCTTGAAGGAGGGTAAGAGTTACGAGCAGCTGAAAGAGGAACTTGGGAACGTGACGTGTCCTGTCAAAGCTGCAAATGTACGTAAACACCACCTTCTCCCAGTATTGCACACCACCTTGTCACACCACCTTTTCCCAGTATTGCACACCACCACCTCCCAGTATTGCACACCACCTTGTTACACAAAGGTGTGTTCCTGCTGACACAACATGTTGGAACCTTTCCAGGGTCAAAGCTGCGGGGAAAGTGACCAAAGTTTTCAGTGTTTTCCTGCCGAGGTTTTGGTCAACAAACTTGTCAGCGAGCTCCCAGGAGACGTTGACCCCACCAAGAAGGAGGTAGGCTTCACAGTCTGTGTCAGCCTCATGCACCCAATCTCTGTGGAAGACACACCCACCAGAAATAACATCTTTACATTTATAAGCTGCACCTGACTGTAATATTTACACACTTGTATTTACATACCTTTGTTTCCAAACATTGGAACAAGGCAGTAAAACGGGCGATCAAACTAAACAGAAGTCATTGTCATGGACCTGTTAGCGGCGTAAGCTAGCTCTCTAACAGCAAAACAGATTCAATAACTCCAGGGTGGCGTTTTAGTGAATTAATTTTAGTAAACCTTTTAGCATATTAGCTAAGGCTAACAATGCTGGCTTGATTACATTGCGAGAGCACGTAGTTGCAGGAATTTGTGAAACTGAAACGACACAAAAGGAACACCATTGTAAGTTAGCTGATGCTAACACACGCTTGTAAATGTGTTAGCATAGTAGCCAATGCTAAAGAGGCTAGCTTGGTTACATTGCGATAGGACATAATTGCAAGAAGTGTTAGTTATATTGTAAAACTTACAAATGAAGAATCCAAAGGAGTAAAAACGCTATGGATGGCTGGGGGGGGGGAAAAAACAGGCAAACTTCGGGTTCAAGGCACAAAACAGGAAAATGATTTAGAACCCGCAACACGTGCAGTGAGCAAACTCGTCAAGAAGAAAATGAGTTAGCATATTAGTTAATGCTAACTACGCTAAATTGATTATATTGCGATAGCAGGTAATTGTGAGAATTGTTGGTTATATCGTAAAACTTGCAAATGTTGCTTGGAGTGAACAATGAAGAATCCAGACGAGTAGAAATGCTATGGATGGCTAGAGAAAAACAATTATACTTCAGGTTCGAGGCACAAAACGTGAGAAAACATGTCAAAAATAAAATGTTAGCTAATGATGCTAGCTTGGTTACATAGCGAAAGCATGTAATTGCAAGAATTGTTGTAGTTATATTGTAAAACTTACAAATGTTGCTTGGAGCAACGAATTAAGAATCTGAATGAGTAGAAACGCTATGGATGGCTTACGAAAAACAGCTATACTTCGGGTTCAAGGCCAAAAACGGGGAAAAAGTTTTGAACCTGCAGCACGTGCTGCGAGAAAACGTGTCAAAAAGAATTCGTTAGCATATTAGCTAATACTAACGACGCTAGCTTGGTTACATTACAATAGCAGGTAATTGCAAGAATTGTTGTAGTTATATTGTAAAACTTACAAATGTTGCTTGGAGTGAAGAATCCAAAGGAGTAGAAACACTATGGATGGCTGGGGGGAAAAAAATCAGGCACACTTTGGGTTTTGAACACAGCAGGTGCAGTGAGCGCACTCGTGGAAAAAAAATGTGTTGGCATGTTAGCTAATGCTAATGGCGCTAACTTCATTATATTGCGATGGCACGTAATTGCAAGAATTGTTGTAGTTATATTGTAAAACTTACAAATGTTGCTTGGAGCGACGAATTAAGAATCTGAATGAGTAGAAACGCTATGGATGGCTTACGAAAAACAGCTATACTTCGGGTTCAAGGCAAAAAACGGGAAAAAATGTTCAACCTGCAGCGGGAAAACTTGTCAAAAAGAATACGTTAGCATATTAGCTAATACTAACGACGCTAGCTTGGTTACATTGCAATAGCAGGTAATTGCAAGAATTGTTGTAGTTATATTGTAAAACTTACAAATGTTGCTTGGAGTGAAGAATCCAAAGGAGTAGAAACACTATGGATGGCTGGGGGGAAAAAATCCGGCAAACTTTGGGTTTTGAACACAGCAGGTGCAGTGAGCGCACTCGTGGAAAAAAAATGTGTTGGCATATTAGCTAATGCTAATGGCGCTAGCTTCATTATATTGCGATGGCACGTAATTGCAAGAATTGTTGTAGTTATATTGTAAAATTTACAAATGTTGCTTGGAGCGACAAATTAAGAATCTGAATGAGTAGAAACGCTATGGATGGCTTACGAAAAACAGCTATACTTCGGGTTCAAGGCCAAAAACGGGGAAAAAGTTTTGAACCTGCAGCACGTGCTGCGAGAAAACGTGTCAAAAAGAATACGTTAGCATATTACCTAATACTAACGACGCTAGCTTGGTTACATTGCGATAGCAGGTAATTGCAAGAATTGTTGTAGTTATATTGTAAAACTTACAAACGTTGCTTGGAGCGACGAATTAAGAATCTAAATGAGTAGGAACGCTATGGATGGCTGGGGGAAAAAAATCCGGCAAACTTTGGGTTTTGAACACAGCAGGTGCCGTGGAAAAAAAATGTGTTGGCATATTAGCTAATGCTAATGGCGCTAACTTCATAATATTGCGATGGCACGTAATTGCTAGAATTGTTTTAGTTATATTGTAAAACTTACAAATGTTGCTTGGAGCGACGAATTAAGAATCTAAATGAGTAGGAACGCTATGGATGGCTTACAAAAAACAGCTATACTTCGGGTTCAAGGCAAAAAACGGGGAGAAAGTTTTCAACCTGCAGCACGTGCTGCGAGAAAACTTGTCAAAAAGAATACGTTAGCATATTAGCTAATACTAACGACGCTAGCTTGGTTACATTGCAATAGCAGGTAATTGCAAGAATTGTTGTAGTTATATTGTAAAACTTACAAATGTTGCTTGGAGTGACGAATCCAAAGGAGTAGAAACACTATGGATGGCTGGGGGAAAAAAATCCGGCAAACTTTGGGTTTTGAACACAGCAGGTGCAGTGAGCGCACTCGTGGGAAAAAATGTGTTGGCATATTAGCTAATGGCGCTAACTTCATTATATTGCGATGGCACGTAATTGCAAGAATTGTTGTAGTTATATTGTAAAACTTACAAATGTTGCTTGGAGCGACGAATTAAGAATCTAAATGAGTAGAAACGCTATGGATGGCTTACGAAAAACAGCTATACTTCGGGTTCAAGGCAAAAATCGGGAAACATTTTTCAACCTGCAGCACGTGCTGCGAGAAAACTTGTCAAAAAGAATACGTTAGCATATTAGCTAATAATAACTACGCTAGCTTGGTTACATTGCGATAGCAGGTAATTGCAAGACTTGTTGTAGTTATATTGTAAAACTTACAAATGTTGTTTGGAGTGAAGAATCCAAAGGAGTAGAAACAATATGGATGGCTGGGGGGAAAAAAATCAGGCACACTTTGGGTTTTGAACACAGCAGGTGCAGTGAGCGCACTCGTGGGAAAAAATGTGTTGGCATATTAGCTAATGGCGCTAACTTCATTATATTGCGATGGCACGTAATTGCAAGAATTGTTGTAGTTATATTGTAAAACTTACAAATGTTGCTTGGAGCGACGAATTAAGAATCTAAATGAGTAGAAACGCTATGGATGGCTTACGAAAAACAGCTATACTTCGGGTTCAAGGCAAAAATCGGGAAACATTTTTCAACCTGCAGCACGTGCTGCGAGAAAACTTGTCAAAAAGAATACGTTAGCATATTAGCTAATAATAACTACGCTAGCTTGGTTACATTGCGATAGCAGGTAATTGCAAGACTTGTTGTAGTTATATTGTAAAACTTACAAATGTTGTTTGGAGTGAAGAATCCAAAGGAGTAGAAACAATATGGATGGCTGGGGGAAAAAAAATCAGGCACACTTTGGGTTTTGAACACAGCAGGTGCAGTGAGCGCACTCGTGGGAAAAAAATGCGTTGGGATATTAGCTAATGGCGCTAACTTCATTATATTGCGATGGCACGTAATTGCAAGAATTGTTGTAGTTATATTGTAAAACTTACAAATGTTGCTTGGAGCGACGAATTAAGAATCTAAATGAGTAGGAACGCTATGGATGGCTTACAAAAAACAGCTATACTTCGGGTTCAAGGCAAAAAACGGGGAGAACGTTTTCAACCTGCAGCACGTGCTGCGAGAAAACTTGTCAAAAAGAATACGTTAGCATATTAGCTAATACTAACGACGCTAGCTTGGTTACATTGCAATAGCAGGTAATTGCAAGAATTGTTGTAGTTATATTGTAAAACTTACAAATGTTGCTTGGAGCGACGAATTAAGAATCTAAATGAGTAGAAACGCTATGGATGGCTTACGAAAAACAGCTATACTTCGGGTTCAAAGCCAAAAATGGGGAAAAAGTTTTGAACCTGCAGCACGTGCTGCGAGAAAACTTGTCAAAAAGAATACGTTAGCATATTAGCTAATACTAACGACGCTAGCTTGGTTATATTGCAATACCAGGTAATTGCAAGAATTGTTGTAGTTATATTGTAAAACTTACAAATGTTGTTTGGAGTGAAGAATCCAAAGGAGTAGAAACACTATGGATGGCTGGGGGAAAAAAATCCGGCAAATTTTGGGTTTTGAACACAGCAGGTGCAGTGAGCGCACTCGTGGAAAAAAAATGTGTTGGCATATTAGCTAATGCTAATGGCGCTAACTTCATTATATTGCGATGGCACGTAATTGCAAGAATTGTTGTAGTTATATTGTAAAACTTACAAATGTTGCTTGGAGCGACGAATGAAGAATCTAAATGAGTAGAAACGCTATGGATGGCTTACGAAAAACAGCTATGAAAATGTTCAACCTGCAGCACGTGCTGCGAGAAAACTTCTCAAAAAGAATACGTTAGCATATTAGCTAATACTAACGACGCTAGCTTGGTTACAATGCGATAGCAGGTAATTGCAAGAATTGTTGTAGTTATATTGTAAAACTTACAAATGTTGCTTGGAGCGACGAATTAAGAATTTAAATGAGTAGAAACGCTATGGATGGCTTACGAAAAACAGCTATGAAAATGTTCAACCTGCAGCACGTGCTGCGAGAAAACTTCTCAAAAAGAATACGTTAGCATATTAGCTAATACTAACGACGCTAGCTTGGTTACAATGCGATAGCAGGTAATTGCAAGAATTGTTGTAGTTATATTGTAAAACTTACAAATGTTGCTTGGAGCGACGAATTAAGAATCTAAATGAGTAGACACGCTATGGATGGCTTACGAAAAACAGCTATACTTCGGGTTCAAGGCCAAAAACGGGGAAAAAGTTTTGAACCTGCAGCACGTGCTGCGAGAAAACTTGTCAAAAAGAATACGTTAGCATATTAGCTAATGCTAGCTTGGTTACATTGCAATAGCAGGTAATTGCAAGAATTGTTGTAGTTATATTGTAAAACTTACAAATGTTGCTTGGAGTGAAGAATCCAAAGAAGTAGAAACACTATGGATGGCTGGGGGAAAAAAATCAGGCACACTTTGGGTTTTGAACACAGCAGGTGCAGTGAGCGCACTCGTGGAAAAAAAATGTGTTGGCATATTAGCTAATGCTAATGGCGCTAACTTCATTATATTGCGATGGCACATAATTGCAAGAATTGTTGTAGTTATATTGTAAAACTTACAAATGTTACTTGGAGCGACGAATTAAGAATCTAAATGAGTAGAAACGCTATGGATGGCTTACGAAAAACAGCTATACTTCGGGTTCAAGGCAAAAAACGGGAAAAAATGTTCAACCTGCAGCGGGAAAACTTGTCAAAAAGAATACGTTAGCATATTAGCTAATACTAACGACGCTAGCTTGGTTACATTGCGATAGCAGGTAATTGCAAGAATTGTTGTAGTTATATTGTAAAACTTACAAATGTTGCTTGGAGTGAAGAATCCAAAGGAGTAGAAACAATATGGATGGCTGGGGGGGAAAAAAAAATCAGGCAAACTTTGGGTTTTGAACACAGCAGGTGCCGTGGAAAAAAATCTGTTGGCATATTAGCTAATGGCGCTAACTTCATTATATTGCGATGGCACATAATTGCAAGAATTGTTGTAGTTATATTGTAAAACTTACAAATGTTGCTTGGAGCGACGAATTAAGAATCCAAAGGAGTAGGAACGCTACGGATGGCTAGAGAAAACCGGATATACTTCAGGTTCAAGGCACAAAACGGGAAATACGTTTTAAACGTGCACCAAAGCATAAAATAACAACATTAGTGCAGCGTCAAACTATTTGTTGAACACCAAGCAAAGAAAAATACATGAAATTAGCCGCACCGTTTGACAAGCCGCGGGGTTCAAAGCGCATGAGAAAGTACGCGCAGCACAGACCGGACGGGCCTTGACATTCCCACGTGTTCTTCATCCCCAGAGGTACCTCACCGACTCGGACTTCTGCCACATCTTTGAGATCACCAAGGACCAGTTTGCCAACCTGCCGCCCTGGAAACAACTCAACATGAAGAAAGCAAAAGGCCTCTTTTGAGAAACCTGTGCAAGGGGGAAAAAAAAAACAAAAAAAAAACATGACAAAAAAAGTCTGCACACTGACGAGTAAAATGACGTCAATTTTAATCAGGACTCGGGAGGAAATATCCACATCTGCCATCAAAACATTTAGATTAAAATTATTCAAATCTGCCATTAAAAATGTTTCTTTTATGCTCGTTTGTCTCCCAATAAAGAAAGGTGGAGATCACTATGACTTTTAATTGTTAGAAGTACTGCAAAACATTGCATCCTAATTCACTTTCTTTTAGTGTTTTGACAGAACAAATACATAAAAATTAAAGCTGCAAGACGGGACCGACTTTTGCTGGTGTTTACCCATTCAAAATATCTTTACCTGCACATTACCTACCTTCCCTGCATCCTGGAGTCACACTGGTACTTCTTTCTTTCACCCATACACGCTGGTGCTTCCTGCTATCACCCAGACAACATATCTTTACCTGCACATTACCTACCTTCTCTGTATCCTGGAGTCAAACTGGTGCCTCCTTTCACCCAGACAACATACTTTACCTGCACATTACCTACCTTCCCTGCATTCTGGGGTCACACTGGTGCTTCTTTCTGTCACCCATACACGGTGGTGCTTCCTGCCATCACCCAGACAACATATCTTTACCTGCACGTTACCTACCTTGTCTGTATCCTGGAGTCAAACTGGTGCCTCCTTCTTTCACCCTGCACAGTACCTACCTTCTCTGCATTGTGTGGTCACGCTGGTGCTTCCTGCTTTTAAGCGGCCATATTGAGACGGCAGCAGCGCAGCAGTTTTTTAAAAGGCTCGTAAAATCAAAACCGGAACATTAAAAAAAAAACTATTTCCGCAACTTTTAATCAGAAGGGTTCAATCGCTTTCCTGTGCGAATTTGAAGCCGACAACAAACGCGCTCAGAGGAGATAATGTTTGAAAAAAGGTGACAGGTTTTTGCAAAACTTTTGTTTTGAAGGGGGAATTGCCAACCTTCTGTGGATTTTTGCTGAAGGATGTTAATTAATGAAATGTAGGTCTAAGTGAGACCTACATAGAGGTTTTCGTTTCATATGTCTACGACATTCCTACCGGAAGTTACAAGCAGTTTTGTCTTGTGTTTTCTTCCCAAAAGTGTTTTATTCCTAGGGGGCGCTAGAGCGCAATTTAGAGTATTTTTTATTTTTCTTTATTTTATTAGATCGCCATTTTCGCCAGTCCTGATGTGTGTGTCCAGTGAGTTTTGAAGCATTTTAAGGGGGTCAAATTACAGCTCAGAGGCAAAAATGACCTTTTTTAGGAAGCTTTTGTTTTGAAGGGGTTTTTGCCAACGTCTGTTGGATTTTTGCTGAAGGATGTCAATTAATGAAATGTAGGTCTAAGTGAGACCTACATTTTTTTTTTGTTTCATGTCTCTACGGCATTCCTAACGGAAGTTACAAGCAGTTTTGTCTGTTTTTTCCTAGGGGGCGCTAGAGCGCAATTTTGAGTTTTGGGGTTTGGTTTTTTTATTAGATCGCCATTTTCGCCAGTCCTGATGTGTGTGTTAAATTTGGTGAGTTTTTAAGCATGTTAAGGGGGTCAAATTACAGCTCGAAGAGGTGGCGGTATAATAATAATAAAACCTTAGAAATACACTAGGGTCCTCTGTCCCAAAGGGACATTCGGTCCCTAAATATTTTTATATGAAACCATTTTTTGACCGACCTAAGCCTTTTGATGGAGAAAAATAGAGTAACAAGAATGTAAGTAAGTAAATGTTATTTAACCTCTTAACAAGTTTTTTATTTTTATTTTTGCTATTTGGGCTAATTGGACCCTAATTACAATATTTTTTTTTATTTTGAAATGTACTTAGTCCATAAGTACACAAACGTGTACTTCATGTTCTAATTCTTTTTTTTACACTTTTTTCCCACCAAATTCCATTGTATGTTATACTCTTCTGAGACCACCAGATGGCAGTGTAAGTGTCCACATAAGTGGCCATAAGACCCCAATTCAGTAGTGTACACCATTTTGGAAATTAGAGCTAAAAAGGTGCTGTCCACACACGTGGCTAAAATCTTAAAACTCAATGTGGAATTTGACTGCAAGCCAATGCAATTAGAGTTAGACTAATTGAGTTTTGGTAATCTTTAGAAGACCCTGAAGAGTAGGGGCCCCACTAGTTAGTGGTGTACAGAGGGGCCCCACCATACAACAAACAGGAAAGTCTAAAATCTTCCAACTCAATGCAGAATTTGACTGCAAGCCAATGAAGACTGGATCAAATTAGACTGAGTTTTTGGAATCTTTGGAAGACCCTGAAGAGTATGGGGCCCCACTAGTCAGTGATGTACTGAGGGGCCCCACCATGCAACACACGGAAAGTCTAAAATCTTCCAACTCAATGTGGAATTTGCCTACAAGCAAATGAAGACTGGATCAAATCTTTAGAAGACCCTGAAGAGTATGGGGCCCCACAAGTCAGTGATGTACTGAGGGGCCCCACCATGCAACACATGGAAAGTCTAAAATCTTCCAGCTCAATGCAGGATTTGACTGCAAGCCAATGAACACTGGATCAAATTGGACTAATTGAGTTTTTGGAATCTTTAGAAGACCCTGAAGAGTATGGGGCCCCACAAGTCAGTGATGTACTGAGGGGCCCCACCATGCAACAAATGGAAAGTCTAAAATCTTCCAGCTCAATGCAGGATTTGACTGCAAGCCAATGAACACTGGATCAAATTGGACTAATTGAGTTTTTGGAATCTTTAGAAGACCCTGAAGAGTAGGGGCCCCACAAGTCAGTGATGTACTGAGGGGCCCCACCATGCAACACACGGAATGTCTAAAATGTTCAACTCACTGCAGAATTTGACTGCAAGCCAATGAAGACTGGATCAAACTATTAGACTAATTTAGTGCTGCATATTCCTGGTTTCACAATGGAAATGATTACTTTTAGTAACAGTCTGTTTTGAAACCTTTTATTTTGAAATGTGTATTTAAGAGTCACTCTCTTCCAACAAAGCATCCATTTGTGTGAAAACCAAGCAGAGAAAAAAGTGAAGTCCAAAGTATCAAAAAGATGACTTGATTGTGACAAATAGACTAATAAAAGTTCACATGCACATTCCACTTCCTGGGAAATCATTGATATTTTCAAAGTAAAGTGATTAATTTCAAAGGGGTGGTAACATGATGTACAAAAAGTGGCAGTTTGCAGCAAAGCGGACGTGAAAAAAGGACAAATAACCTTGCCAAAGTGCAAACATGCTGCAGGGAATGTTTGAAAAGTACTTTTATGCCAACATGTGGAAAGTGCAAATTCTTCCCAGAAAAGTCTAAAAAAGACATAGAAAACAAGCTCGAGCTCCAGGCAGTGGATTAAAAAGTGCTTCCCTTACAAACTGGACGCTGACTTCAAGCATCTCAGGTGAGACTCCCAAAAACTACATCAAGACACACATTGCAGTCTCTTTTTCCCAAAACTACATCAAGACACATCTTCCCTTCTGCAGGCCAAGAAAGAAGACATGAAGATAAATATCAGCAAGTTTGACCTAATGGTGACAAACATGGTCATCATGGAACACAACTAGGACATCGCAGAAGTTTCTACTCACTGCTGCCAAACAAGGTTGGTGAAGCACAATTAAGACTTCTTCCACTAGATGGCAGAAGAGGACCACGCACACACACAACCACACACCCTACGACATGTTCTTCCACTAGATGGCAGAAGAGAACCACGCACACACACAACCACACGTTCTTCCACTAGATGGCAGAAGAGGACCACGCACACACGTTCTTCCACTAGATGGCAGAAGAGAACCACGCACACACATAACCACACCCAACCACACACCCTACGACATGTTCTTCCACTAGATGGCAGAAGGGAGCCACACACACACCTAGATAGCAATGGACACAAACACACACACACACGGTCTTTTTGGCAGAAAGGACACACACACAAACCCCAAGATGGGAGAGGACACACACACTTAGATGGCAGAAGGGAGTCATACACACACCTAGATAGCAGAGGACACACACATGGTTTTTTGGGCAGAAGGGACACACACCTAGATGGAGGACACACACCCAGTTTTTCTGGCAGAAGGGACACACAGATGGAGGACACCCAGTTTTTCTGGCAGAAGGGACACACGGTCTTTCTGGCAGAAGGGACACACACCTAGACGGAGGACACACACCCAGTTTTTCTGGCAGAAGGGACACACACACACACACGGTCTTTCTGGCAGAAGGGACACACAGATGGAGGACACCCAGTTTTTCTGGCAGAAGGGACACACGGTCTTTCTGGCAGAAGGGACACACACCTAGACGGAGGACACACACCCAGTTTTTCTGGCAGAAGGGACACACACACACACACGGTCTTTCTGGCAGAAGGGACACACACCTAGATGGAGGACACACACACAGTTTTTCTGGCAGAAGGGACACACACACACACACGGTTTTTCTGGCAGAAGGGACACACACCTAGATGGAGGACACACACCCAGTTTTTCTGGCAGAAGGGACACACACACCTAGATGGCAAAGGACACACACACACACACAGACGCACACTGTCTTTCTAGCAGAAGGGACACACACGGTTTTTCTGGCAGAAGGGACACACACCCAGATGGAGGACACACACGGTCTTTCTGGCAGAAGGGACACACACGGTCTTTCTGGCAGAAGGGACACACACCCAGATGGAGGACACACACGGTCTTTCTGGCAGAAGGGACACACACACCTAGATGGCAAAGGACACACACACACAGTCTTTCTGGCAGAAGGGACACACACACCTAGATGGCAAAGGACACACACACACAGTCTTTCTGGCAGAAAGGACACACACACCTAGATGGCAGAGGGGACACACACACACACACATCCAGTCTTTCTGGCAGAGGGGACACACACACACACACACACACACATCCGGTCTTTCTGGCAGAAAGGACACACACCTAGATAGAGGACACACACCCAGTCTTTCTGGCAGAAGGGACACAGACACACACACACACACACATCCGGTCTTTCTGGCAGAAGGGACACACACACCTAGATGACACACACACACACACACACACACACACACACACACACACACACACACACACACACACACACATCCGGTCTCCGGCAGAAGGGACACACACCTAGATGGAGGACACACACCCAGTTTATCTGGCAGAAGGGACACACACACCTAGATGGCAAAAGACACACACACACGGTCTTTCTAGCAGAAGGGACACAAACCTAGATAGAGGACACACACACAGTCTTTCTGGCAGAAGGGACACACACACACACACCTAGATGGCAGAGGGGACACACACACACACACACACACACACACACACATCCGGTCTTTCTGGCTGAAAGGACACACACCTAGATAGAGGACACACACACAGTCTTTCTGGCAGAAGGGACACACACACACACACACCTAGATGGCAGAGGGGACACACACACACACACACATCCGGTCTTTCTGGCTGAAAGGACACACACCTAGATAGAGGACACACACGCACACACACATCCGGTCTTTCTGGCAGAATGGACACACACCTAGATAGAGGACACATACCCAGTCTTTCTGGCAGAAGAGGGACACACACACACACACACACGGTCTTTCTGGCAGAAGGGACACACACCAAGATAGAGGACACACACAGTATCTGGCATAAGGGACACACACACACACGGTCTTTCTGGCAGAAGGGACACACACACACACACACACACACACACACACACACACACACACACACACACACACACACACACACACACACACACACACACACACACACACACACACACACACACACACACACACACACACACACACACACACACACACACACACACACACAGTATCAGACAGCAGTGTGTAACAAATTAAGACAGTAGACAGCTGTCACCATGTTGGCCTTCCTGGTCCAGTCCCTGGTGTAGTCCCTGGTGCAGTTCCAGGGTGACACTCGGGAAGATGTGATCCTGCTCAGGACTCTCGGCAGACGCGTCCTCGTACGTGCTTGCCGTGTCGGAGTCGCTCTTGTCCGGGGAAGGATCTCGCCCTCCTTGGTGAGGCCGCCTGTGCACACCGTCCACACACTGCGGGGGCTCCAGTGCCAGGGAGGGGGCGCTGTTGGACGCACACACCAGCTTGCTCGTTACGCCGCCCTGGTCCGCAGGGTTCTGGTTCCTGAGGGGTTCTGGTGAGTGTGCAGACACCTGGCTGGGACATGCCGCCTGGTGGACACAAACACACCAGCTCAGACATTACAAGTCTTAAAGGAAGACATTGGATTAGAAGTTGTTTTTCTTTATTCTCACTCTTTCACAATCTTGGTTGGGCAATATGAGCCCATCAACACAGTCTGTGTTGATGGGCTCATATTGCCCAACCAAGATTGTAAAAGAGTGACAAGAGGGCTCACTGCGTTCAGTTAGTTCTACTGTTAAATAAACGTGTAAACAGAGTGAGACCTCTCTCTCCATGTCTGAAGCGAGGGACGAGCAAACACGAGGCGCAACAATCATGATTGTTGAACGTGTCTATCACTCAAATGGCGGTGACAGTGACAAAAAAAACAAACTTGTTACGTTATCGCACTAATTAAAACCTCGACGTCGACTAATTGTGCAACCTTACCTGAGACACTGTACCCGGTTTTAACTCATCACTCCTTCCTTCATTTGTGGGCCATTGTAAAAAAAAATACGGAATCGTACATTTTTCGTAGCACGTTTAACCGTTGCACTTTTATTTCAGGTTTTTATTCATTTATTTAACCAGGTAAAACCTCATTGAAAATAACAGCAATCTGGCCGAGACGGCAGCAAAAACAGGTTTCATAAGTAATTAGAACGACAAAAACCGGAGCGGTCATGCACTTAAAAGCACATATTTGTAACATAAACATAAAAACATGCAATAGGTGGTAAACTACATGTTTGAATAAAAACAACTTAAAAAAACAAGTACAATTCCCTATAGAAACAGTTTATCTATCTTTTGAAATGGCCTAAAATTCCCCCAAAGTGATGAGTTCAGGTAACCTCAGATCCTTCTGTAAGTTACTTATTTTAAACAGAAAATAGGTAAACAACTAAATGTTTCAATAATAACAACTTTAGTACAATTCCCTACAGAAACAGTTTCTCCATCCTTTAAAATGGCCCAATATTCCCCCAAAGTGATGAGTTCAGGTAACCTCAGATCCTTCTATCTAAATAAATGCTTTTTCCAACATAAACATAATTCTTTAGGTAAAAAACTAAATGTTTCAATAATAACAATCTTACAAGTACAGTTTCTCAATCTTTTAAAATGGACCGAAATTTCCCTAAAGTGATGCCTTCAGGTAACCTCAGATCCTTCTGTAAGTTATTCCAAGACCACGGAGAAGCAAATCCGAATAAATGTTTTTTAAAACATAAACATAAAATAGGTAAACAACTAAATGTTTCAATAATAACAACTTAATAATAACAACTTAACAAGTACAATTCCCTACAGAAACAGTTTCTCCATCCTTTAAAATGGCCCAATATTCCCCCAAAGTGATGAGTTCAGGTAACCTCAGATCCTTCTATCTAAATAAATGTTTTTTCCAACATAAACATAACATTCTTTAGGTAAAAAACTAAATGTTTCAATAATAACAATTTTACAAGTACAGTTTCTCGATCTTTTAAAATGGCCGGAAATTCCCCTAGAGTGATGCGTTCAGGTAACCTCGGATCCTTCTGTAAGTTATTCAATGACCATAGAGCAGCAAATCTGAATAAATGTTTTTTATAACAAACATAAAAAATTGTGATAGGTAAAAAAATAAATGTTTCAATAATAACAATTTAACAAGTACAGTTTCTCAATCTTTTTTTTAAATGGACCGAAATTCCCCCAAAGTGATGCGTTCAGGTAACCTTGGATCCTTCTGTAAGTTATTCCACAACCATGGAGCAGCAAATCTGAATAAATGTTTTTTTACAACATAAACATAAAAAATTGCGATAAGTAAAAAACTAAATGTTTCAATAACTTCCATCCATCAATTTTCTACTGCTTGTCCCTTTTGGGGTGGCGGGGGTGCTGGAGCCCATCTCAACTGCATTTGGGCGGAAGGCGGCGTACACCTTGGACAAGATGCCACAACAAGTACAATTCCCTACAGAAACAGTTTCTCGATCCTTTAAAATGGCCCAATATTCCCCCAAAGTGATGCGTTCAGGTAACCTCAGATCCTTCTATCTAAATAAATGTTTTTTCCAACATAAACATAACATTCTTTAGGTAAAAAACTAAATGTTTCAATAATAAAAATTTAACAAGTACAGTTTCTCGATCTTTTAAAATGGCCGGAAATTCCCCTAGAGTGATGCGTTCAGGTAACCTTGGATCCTTCTGTAAGTTATTCCACAACCATGGAGCAGCAAATCTGAATAAATGTTTTTTTACAACATAAACATAAAAAATTGCAATAGGTAAAACACTAAATGTTTCAATAATAACTTACATCCATCAATTTTCTACTGCTTGTCCCTTTTGGGGTGGCGGGGGTGCTGGAGCCTATCTCAACTGCATTTGGGCGGAAGGCAGCGTACACCTTGGACAAGTTGCTACAACAAGCACAATTCCCTACAGAAACAGTTTCTCCATCCTTTAAAATGGCCCAATATTCCCCCAAAGTGATGCGTTCAGGTAACCTCGGATCCTTCTATCTAAATAAATGTTTTTTCCAACATAAACATAACATTCTTTAGGTAAAAAACTAAATGTTTCAATAATAACAATTTTACAAGTACAGTTTCTCAATCTTTTTTTTAAATGGACCGAAATTCCCCCAAAGTGATGCATTCAGGTAACCTTGGATCCTTCTGTAAGTTATTCCACAACCATAGAGCAGCAAATCTGAATAAATGTTTTTTTACAACATAAACATAAAAAATTGCGATAGGTAAAAAACTAAATGTTTCAATAATAACTTCCATCCATCAATTTTCTACCGCTTGTCCCTTTTGGGGTGGTGGGGGTGCTGGAGCCCATCTCAACTGCATTTGGGCGGAAGGCGGCGTACACCTAGGACAAGTTGCCACAACAAGTACAATTCCCTACAGAAACAGTTTCTCGATCCTTTAAAATGGCCCAATTTTCCCCAAAGTGATGAGTTCAGGTAACCTCAGATCCTTCTATCTAAATAAATGTTTTTTCCAACATAAACATATTCTTTAGGTAAAAAACTAAATGTTTCAATAATAATTTAACAAGTACAGTTTCTCGATCTTTTAAAATGGCCGGAAATTCCCCTAGAGTGATGCGTTCAGGTAACCTTGGATCCTTCTGTAAGTTATTCCACAACCATGGAGCAGCAAAACTGAATAAATGTTTTTTTACAACATAAACAAAAAAATTGCGATAGGTAAAAAACTAAATGTTTCAATAATAACTTCCATCCATCAATTTTCTACCGCTTGTCCCTTTTGGGGTGCTGGAGCCCATCTCAACTGCATTTGGGCGGAAGGCGGCGTACACCTTGGACAAGTTGCCACAACAAGTACAATTCCCTACAGAAACAGTTTCTCCATCCTTTAAAATGACCTGAAATTCCCCCAAAGTGATGCGTTCAGGTAACCGCAGATCCTTCTGTAAGTTATTCCATGACCATAGAGTAGCAAATCTGAATAAATGTTTTTTTCCAACATAAACCTAAAAACATGCAATAGTTGACCTAAATGTTTCAATAATACCAAGTACAATTCCCTATAGAAACAGTTTCTCCATCCTTTAAAATGGCCTGAAATTCGCCCAAAGTGATGCGTTCAGGTAACCTCATATCCTTCTGTAAGTTATTCCACAACCATGGAGCAGCAAATCTGAAGGATTTTTTTTTTCTGAGACTTGTGTTTGCTCGGAACCAACACTCCAAGTATGTCATGTGACCACAAACTAGCGACTGGAGTCTCTACAAATACAAGAAGAGAAATAAGGGGGAATCTTAAATAAAAAAATGAGGATAGACAGTTTGTGGTTGCATTTAAAGTGCAAAGGTGGAGCAGGTGGCCGCACATAAAATGGAAGGCACAGTCTTATTCAGTTTTTTCCGATATAAATCGGGTGCATTTGTCTTCGTAATCCAACAAACTCATAAAAAAGGTCGGAATCAAGCGTTTCCTGACAAGTTGTTCAATGTGAGATTTCAAAGACGAGTTCTCATGTCGTGACAATTTCAACTACAACCTTACGAGCGGTTGATGTTTTTGGAATGTTCAACGTCAGTTTAACAGCTTAAATTTCTCTGCATTTAGCACTAGTTTCAGCCGAGTTGGCTGGCACTGAACAACATCAAAAGCTGACTGCAGAAGTTCAATGGTTCGCGCTATAGTGGGGGGAACAACATGCCCCGTGTCATCTGCGTGAAAATGGAAGGCAGCATCCGACACGTCATCACAGAGATGGAAAACAATAAGGGGACCTAATACGGAACCCTGAGTTACACCCTGTGCAGTCAGCGAGGAAAAGTCACCGCCGCTGTCCATGGCACTGATGACGAGCGCCAGTGGGCGTGTGCTGACGGCGAGACACGGCTGGCAGGTGTTAATCTAATCATCTGTTGTCTTTAACAATACCGCACACCCTTTAGGGAAGACCCAGCAAACTGGTTCTATCGCGAGGACTTCCCAGAATATTTGAATACCATGCAGTCTGATGACACGTGTCAAACACCTCTGTAAGGTCGGTAAATCCAAAACATTTTTGTAATGCCGTGCCCCAAAAATAGCAGCAGTTATGGTGCTACACTCTTCCTGAAACCTTCTAGAACAGGGGTGCCCATTACGTCGATCGCGAGCTACCAGTCGACCGCGGGGGGTGTGTCAGTCGATCTCCAGCCAGGCTTTTAAAAAAAATAGACCTAAAAATGAGTGATCATCAATCTTCACCAAGACGTCACTTAAATGACATTCACGGTACCGGAGGGTCTTGTGAGATGACGCTGGCTGCTGCAAGATCATTATTATGAAAATATGACCGAGAGGAAGGCCAGAAACACTTTTTATTTCAACAGACTCTCGCGCCGTACCTTCCGTCAAAACTCTAAAGGCCGACTGCACATTTCCTATCTTCACAATAAAAGCCCTGCTTCATGCTGCCTGCGCTAACTAAATACAGAGTCTCGGAAAACTGGCGTGCACAAGCGATCCCTCAGAAAGCTGGCGTGCACATCACTTGTGCACGCCAGCTTTCCGAGACTCTTATTTTGTTAGCGCAGGCAGCATGAAGCAGGGCTTTTATTGTGAAGATAGATAATGTGCAGTCGGCCTTTAGAGTTTTGACGGAAGGGACGGCGCGAAAGTCTGTTGAAATAAAAAGTGTTTCTCGCCTTCCTCTCTGTCATTTTTTCATAATAATGAACTGGCAGCAGCCAGCGTCATCTCACAAGACCCTCGGGTGCCGTGAATGTCAATCAAGCAAGCTACGGAATTTGCCGCCAATGTTTTTCTTGTAAAGTGTATGGAAGCTGGATGAATTAGATGCCAAAAACCAACCACTTTCATGTGGTATTGTACAGAAAGGACAACATTTTTTCTCCTCCATTTGAAAATGTGGGCGTTATCATCATTACTGTCTGATTCCAATCAATGCAAGTCATCAGAATCAGGTAATACACCAACTTATATTCTTGTCTTCGTGAAAGAAAGACATCTATATGTGTTACACATGCTTGTATTATCATTAAACACATTTAACTTGTTTATAAAAATGTCTCTTTCATAAATAAATAAATATAAATGATATATATAAATGAGGTAGATCCCCTCGAGTTGGTCAATTGAAAAGTAGCTCGCCTGCAGAAAAAGTGTGGGCACCCCTGTGCTAGAAGATACTTGCTGTGAAAATAAAAGCTGTGATACATTTAATGGAAGTGTCAAACATGACATCACCTCTTTTAACGTTTCAACTTCCTGCATCAGAGAGCGAACCAACATCTGCAGCTTCCTCTTGGCGTCCCGCTCGCGCCCCAACTCCTGCCGAGCAGACAGACATCTTGTCACAAGCCTGAGTGGCGACCACGCCGCTGAATTTTGGGCGTCGGGCGCACCAAGTTGGCCTCCGCTGCCTCCCTCTGGGCCTCGGCCAGCAGCTCCTCCACGCCCTCCAGCGTGTCCTGCAGGACGTCCACCTGGAAGATCAGAGCATGGCGCTCCACCTCCAGACCCCGCAGCTCCTGCAGCGCCTCGTCGTAGCTGGCCTGCAGCTCCAGCTACACCCAAACAAGGTGACCCCATCAGTCTCATGTGACTGTAGTGTGTCATGTGACCCAATCTGTGGGCGTCATGTAAATACACCACGTGTCATGTGATTGTAGTGTCATGTGACTACACCGCTTGTCATGTGACTGTACACCATATGTCATCCAATCAGTGTGTGTCATGTGACTTGTACACCGCATGTCATGTGACCCAATCGGTGTGGCATGCGACTTTACGCCACATGTCATGTAACCCAATCAGTGTGTCATGTGACTTTACACCACATGTCATGTGACCAATCAGTGTGTGTCATGTGACTGGACAACACATGTCATGTGACCTAATCAGTGTGTCCTGTGACTGTACACCACATGTCATGTGACCCAATCAGTGTGTGTCATGTGACTTTACACCACATGTCATGTGACCCAATCAGTGTGTCACGTAACTATACAACACGTCATGTGACTGTAGTGTCATGTAACTGTACACCACATGTCATGTGACCCAATCAGTGTGTCATGTGACTTTACACCACGTCATGTGACCCAATCAGTGTGTCATGTGACTTTACACCACGTCATGTGACCCAATCAGTGTGTCACGTAACTACAACACGTCATGTGACTGTAGTGTCATGTAACTGTACACCACATGTCATGTGACCCAATCAGTGTGTGTTATGTGACTTTACACCACATGTCATCTGACCAATCAGTGTGTCACGTAACTATACAACACGTCATGTGACTGTAGTGTCATGTAACTGTACACCACATGTCATGTGACCCAATCAGTGTGTGTTATGTGACTTTACACCACATGTCATCTGACCAATCAGTGTGTCACGTAACTATACAACACGTCATATGACTGTAGTGTCATGTAACTGTACACCACATGTCATGTGACCCAATCAGTGTGTCATGTGACTTTACACCACATGTCATGTGACCCAATCAGTGTGTGTTATGTGACTTTACACCACATGTCATCTGACCAATCAGTGTGTCACGTAACTATACAACACGTCATATGACTGTAGTGTCATGTAACTGTACACCACATGTCATGTGACCCAATCAGTGTGTCATGTGACTTTACACCACATGTCATGTGACCCAATCAGTGTGTGTTATGTGACTTTACACCACATGTCATCTGACCAGTGTGTCACGTAACTATACAACACGTCATGTGACTGTAGTGTCATGTAACTGTACACCACATGTCATGTGACCCAATCAGTGTGTCATGTGACTTTACACCACGTCATGTGACCCAATCAGTGTGTCACGTAACTACAACACGTCATGTGACTGTAGTGTCATGTAACTGTACACCACATGTCATGTGACCCAATCAGTGTGTGTTATGTGACTTTACACCACATGTCATCTGACCAATCAGTGTGTCACGTAACTATACAACACGTCATGTGACTGTAGTGTCATGTAACTGTACACCACATGTCATGTGACCCAATCAGTGTGTCATGTGACTTTACACCACATGTCATGTGACCCAATCAGTGTGTGTTATGTGACTTTACACCACATGTCATCTGACCAATCAGTGTGTCACGTAACTATACAACACGTCATGTGACTGTAGTGTCATGTAACTGTACACCACATGTCATGTGACCCAATCAGTGTGTCATGTGACTTTACACCACGTCATGTGACCCAATCAGTGTGTCACGTAACTACAACACGTCATGTGACTGTAGTGTCATGTAACTGTACACCACATGTCATGTGACCCAATCAGTGTGTGTTATGTGACTTTACACCACATGTCATCTGACCAATCAGTGTGTCACGTAACTATACAACACGTCATGTGACTGTAGTGTCATGTAACTGTACACCACATGTCATGTGACCCAATCAGTGTGTCATGTGACTTTACACCACATGTCATGTGACCCAATCAGTGTGTGTTATGTGACTTTACACCACATGTCATCTGACCAGTGTGTCACGTAACTATACAACACGTCATGTGACTGTAGTGTCATGTAACTGTACACCACATGTCATGTGACCCAATCAGTGTGTCATGTGACTTTACACCACGTCATGTGACCCAATCAGTGTGTCACGTAACTACAACACGTCATGTGACTGTAGTGTCATGTAACTGTACACCACATGTCATGTGACCCAATCAGTGTGTGTTATGTGACTTTACACCACATGTCATCTGACCAATCAGTGTGTCACGTAACTATACAACACGTCATGTGACTGTAGTGTCATGTAACTGTACACCACATGTCATGTGACCCAATCAGTGTGTCATGTGACTTTACACCACATGTCATGTGACCCAATCAGTGTGTGTCATGTGACTGGACAACACATGTCATGTGACCCTATTAGTGTGTCATGTGACTTTACACCACATGTCATGTGACCCAGTGTGTCATGTGACTGTAGTGTCATGTAACTACGACACGTCATGTGACTAGTGTGTCATGTGACTGTACAACACGTCATGTGACTAGTGTTTCATGTGACTGTACACCACGTCATGTGACCCAATCAGTGTCATGTAACTGTACACCACATATCATGTGACCCTATCAGTGTGTCATGTGACTTTACACCACATGTCATGTGACCCGGTGTGTCATGTGACTGGACAACACGTCATGTGACTGTACACCACGTCATGTGACCCTATCAGTGTGTCATGTGACTTTACACCACATGTCATGTGACCCAGTGTGTCATGTAACTGTACAACACGTCATGTGACTGTAGTGTCATGTGACTGTACACCACGTCATGTGACCCAATCCGTGTGTCATGTGACTGTAGTGTCATGTAACTGTACACCACATGTCATGTGACCCAATCAGTGAGTCATGTGACTAGTGTCATGTAACTCTACACTACATGTCATGTGACCCAATCAGTGTGTCATGTGACTAGTGTGTCATGTAACTGTACACCACATATGTGGCCCAATCAGTATATCATGTGACCTAATCGGTGTGTGTCATGTAACTGTGCAACGCACGTCATGTGACTGAATTTTGCCATGTGACCCCATAAGGACAATGTGAAAAGCTGTTGTTTTTTTGTAGTATTGTAAGTATTGACGGCCATTGTTCTGTACTTAGTTGATGCACCTTTGGCCGCCATTCCAGCCTCAAGTCTTTTTGAACACAATGCCACAAGCTTGGCACACCTATCTTTGGGCACTTTCTCTCCTTCCTCTTTGCAGCACCTCTCAAGCTCCATCAGGTTGCATGGGAAGGTTTTCATCCAGGGTGTTTCTGTACATTGCTGCATTCATCTTTCCCTCTATCCTGACTAGTCTCCCAGTTCCTGATTAAAAAGTATCCCCACAGCATGATGCCGCCACCACCATGCTTCACTGTAGGTGCCTGGTTTCCTCCAAATATTCACGCCAAAGACTTCAATCTTTGTCTCACCAAACCAGAGAATTTAGTTTCTCATGGTCAGAGTATTTCAGGTGCATTTTGGCAAACCTTTGACTAAGAAATACCTTCCATCTGGCCACTCTACCATACAGGCCTGATTGCTGGATTGTCCTTCTGGAAGATTCTCTGTAGCTCTGACAGAGAGACCATCAAGCTTTTTGATCACCTTGGTCGTGTTTTTGTTTTTTATTTTTAATAAATGTGCAGACTTGCACCAAAAAAAACCAACACTATTTTCACATTGCCATTACTGGGTATTGTCTGTAGAATTTTGAGAACAAAAACTAATTTATTCCATTTTGGAATAAGGCTGTAAAAAAGTTCACTGTACATTCAGTATGTGTGTATAGAATTATTTCACTATGAAAAAAAAAATAGTCACCATTTCAGAAAGTCCTTCGAAGAGGTCCTGGTCAGGCGGCTGAACGGAAAAACACAGCAAAACATAAGAATCATTACAGTATGATATCTATAGCTTGACATTGTGCTTTAGTTCTTGGGTCCAGACTTCATAAGTGTGGTAAAACCTCGGTGGTCATACAACTTAGAACTCGCTGTCATGACAACATCCCTCCTTTTTGTGTTTTGAGATTGAAAAATAATAACAAGTGAAATACAAGGAATATAATTGGCTGTTTTTCCTTGAACAATCATTTAGAGTGTCAATGATTGACACACACACACACACACACACACACACACACACACACACACACACACACGGTGTGGCGAAATTATTCTCTGCATTTGACCCATCACCCTTGATCCACTCCTGGGAGGTTGCCCATATTTGAGGTCCCCTCCAAGGTTTCTCATAGTCATCATTGTCACTGGGTGTTAGTTTTCCTTGCCCTTATGTGGGTTCTTCCGAGGATGTCGTAGTGGTTTGTACAGTCCTTTGAGACATTTGTGATTTAGGGCTATGGCAGAGGGGTTAGTGCGTCTGCCTCACAATACGAAGGTCCTGCAGTCCAGGGTTCAATTCCAGGCTGAGGATCTTTCTGTGTGGAGTTTGCATGTTCTCCCCGTGAATGCGTGGGTTCCCTCCGGGTACTCCGGCTTCCTCCCACTTCCAAAGACATGCACCTGGGGATAGGTTGATTGGCAACACTAAATTGGCCCTAGTGTGTGAATGTGAGTGTGAATGTTGTCTGTCTATCTGTGCTGGCCCTGCGATGAGGTGGCGAATTGTCCAGGGTGTACCCCGCCTTTCGCCCGATTGTAGCTGAGATAGGCGCCAGCGCCCCCCGTGACCCCGAAAGGGAATAGGCGGAAGGAAATGGATGGATGGATAAATAGACATTGATTAATTGATTGGTTCCTCATCACCACTTCAAGATGGCGGCCCAATTTCTCGCGTCACAGCAGCCAATGCGGCCTTTACTTACAAGACGTCTATGGGTGAGCCTATTAGTATGGTCTCTAGCAGTGTGTGAATAGGGTTAAAACTGCTTTGTTTAGGACCCATTTAATGTGGCAGGGTTGCTTATAATGTCTTACCTGGCTGTCAGGCCTCTTTTTCAAAGTTCCTGCTCGGCTCTCGCTGCGTGAGACGCGCCTGGACGAGCTCTCGGCCTGCTTAGCACACAGTTAGCATCGCCTTAGAATGAGGAAGTAGCTTCCGGAAAAGGCGCTTAAAAAACGCCGTTAGAAGTGGGAATTATGTCCCAAATTTAAAATACCAAAATCAATTTTAACATCCGTTGCTTTACATTCTCCCCCAAACCCCAAATGTGCAGTTGCTCACCTCCTTTATGAAGCTGCGGAGTGATTCATCCTCGGCGATTCCCCGCGAGAGTGTCCGCTTCTTCGGGGAGCCGCTGTTGTCCACGCCGCTGTTGTCCACACTCCCCGACAACATATTTCACCTGCCGCCTTTGTGCTGGAGCACCACGCCCAGAAGTCAGATAGCGGCGAGTGTCTCTCCCACGCAGCGGGAACACACACACACGGCGTCTTTAACAATGTTGGCGACACCCGGGCAAGTACGACGAGCCACGAGGGACAAACTTTTCCAACTCGCCCTGACAACGTTCAAGGTAAACTTGATTAACTACAATATATTGTGTCATCTAAACATGATTAACTACGATATATTGTGTCATGTAAACATGATTAACTACGATAAATTGTGTCATGTAAACATGATTAACTACGATATTGTGTCATCTAAACATGATTAACTACGATATTGTGTCATGTAAACATGATTAACTACAATATATTGTGTCAGGTAACCATGATTAACTACGATAAATTGTGTTAGGTAAACATGATTAACTGTGGTAGTGTGTCAGGTGAACTTGATTAACTACGATATTGTGTCATGTAAAGATGATTAACTACAATATAGTGTGTCAGGTAAACTTGATGAAAAACTACAATATAATGTCTCAGGTGAACTTGATTAACTACAATATATTGTGTCAGGTAAACATGATTAACTGTGGTAGTGTCTCAGGTGAACTTGATTAACTACGATATTGTGTCATGTAAACTTGATTAACTACGATATATTGTGTCAGGTAAACTTGAAAAACTACAATATAGTGTGTCAGGTAAACTTGAAAAACTACAATATAATGTCTCAGGTGAACTTGATTAACTACGATATTGTGTCAGGTAAACAAGATTAACTACGATATATTGTGTCAGGTAAACTTGATTAACTACAATATATTGTGTCAGGTAAACATGATTAACTGTGGTAGTGTCTCAGGTGAACTTGATTAACTACGATATTGTGTCATGTAGACTTGATTAACTACGATATATTGTGTCAGGTAAACTTGAAAAACTACAATATAATGTCTCAGGTGAACTTGATTAACTACGATATTGTGTCAGGTAAACAAGATTAACTACGATATATTGTGTCGGGGAAACTTGACTAACTTTGATATATTGTGTCAGGTAAACTTGATTAACTACGATATATTGTGTCAGGTAAACAGGATTCACTATGATGTATAGTGTCTCAGGTGAACTTGATTAACTTCGATAGATTGTGTCAGGTAAACATGTTTAACTACAATATAGTGTGTCAGGTAAACTGGAAAAACTACAATATAGTGTCTCAGGTGAACTTGAAAAACTACAATATAGTGTCTCAGGTGAACTTGATTAACTACGATATTGTGTCAGGTAAACATGATTAACTACGATATATTGTGTCGGGGAAACTTGACTAACTTTGATATATTGTGTCAGGTAAAGTTGATTAACTACGATATAGTGTGTCAGGTGAACTTAACTACAATATATTGTGTTAGGTAAACATGATTAACTGTGGTAGTGTCTCAGGTGAACTTGATTAACTACGATATTGTGTCATGTAAAGATGATTAACTACGATATATTGTGTCAGGTAAACTTGAAAAACTACAATATAGTGTGTCAGGTAAACTTGAAAAACTACAATATAATGTCTCAGGTGAACTTGATTAACTACGATATTGTGTCAGGTAAACAAGATTAACTACGATATAGTGTGTCGGGGAAACTTGACTAACTTTGATATATTGTGTCAGGTAAACTTGATTAACTACGATATATTGTGTCAGGTAAACTTGATTAACTACGATATAGTGTGTCAGGTGAACTTGATTAACTACAATATAGTGTGTCAGGTAAACAGGATTCACTATGATGTATAGTGTCTCAGGTGAACTTGATTAACTACGATATATTGTGTCAGGTAAACTTGAAAAACTACAATATAGTGTGTCAGGTAAACTTGATGAAAAACTACAATACAATGTCTCAGGTGAACTTGATTAACTACGATATTGTGTCAGGTAAACATGATTAACTATGATATATTGTGTCGGGGAAACTTGACTAACTTTGATATATTGTGTCAGGTAAACATGATTAACTACGATGTAGTGTGTCAGGTGAACTTGATTAACTAATATATATTGTGTTAGGTAAACATGATTAACTGTGGTAGTGTCTCAGGTGAACTTGATTAACTACGATATTGTGTCAGGTAAACTTGAAAAACTACAATATAGTGTGTCAGGTAAACTTGAAAAACTACAATATAATGTCTCAGGTAAACATGATTAACTACGATATATTGTGTCGGGGAAACTTGACTAACTTTGATATATTGTGTCAGGTGAACTTGATTAACTACAATATAGTGTGTCAGGTAAACAGGATTCACTATGATGTATAGTGTCTCAGGTGAACTTGATTAACTTCGATAGATTGTGTCAGGTAAACATGTTTAACTACAATATAGTGTGTCAGGTAAACTTGAAAAACTACAATATAGTGTGTCAGGTAAACTTGAAAAACTACAATATAGTGTCTCAGGTGAACTTGATTAACTTCGATAGATTGTGTCAGGTAAACATGTTTAACTACAATATAGTGTGTCAGGTAAACTTGAAAAACTACAATATAGTGTGTCAGGTAAACTTGAAAAACTACAATATAGTGTCTCAGGTGAACTTGATTAACTACGATATTGTGTCATGTAAAGATGATTAACTACGATATATTGTGTCAGGTAAACTTGAAAAACTACAATATAGTGTGTCAGGTAAACTTGATGAAAAACTACGATATAATGTCTCAGGTAACCTTGATTAACTACGATATTGTGTCAGGTAAACATGATTAACTACGATATATTGTGTTAGGTATACTTGATTAACTACAATATAGTGTGTCAGGTGAACTTGATTAACTACAATATATTGTGTTAGGTAAACATGATTAACTGTGGTAGTGTCTCAGGTGAACTTGATTAACTACGATATTGTGTCATGTAAAGATGATTAACTACGATATATTGTGTCAGGTAAACTTGAAAAACTACAATATAGTGTGTCAGGTAAACTTGAAAAACTACAATATAATGTCTCAGGTGAACATGATTAACTACGATATATTGTGTCGGGGAAACTTGACTAACTTTGATATATTGTGTCAGGTAAACTTGATTAACTACAATATAGTGTGTCAGGTAAACAGGATTCACTATGATGTATAGTGTCTCAGGTGAACTTGATTAACTACGATATAATGTGTCAGGTGAACTCTATTAACTGCAATGTCAGGTAAACTTGATTAACTACGATGTCAGGTAAACTTGAATAACTACGATATATTGTGTCAGGTAAACTTGAATAACTACGATATATTGTGTCAGGTAAACTTGAATAACTACGATATATTGTGTCGGGGAAACTTGACTAACTTTGATATATTGTGTCAGGTAAACTTGATTAACTACGATATAGTGTGTCAGGTGAACTTGATTAACTACGATATTGTGTCAGGTAAACATGATTAACTACGATGTCAGGTAAACTTGATTAACTACGATATATTGTGTCGGGGAAACTTGACTAACTTTGATATATTGTGTCAGGTAAACTTAATTAACTACGATATAGTGTGTCAGGTGAACTTGATTAACTACAATATAGTGTGTCAGGTAAACAGGATTCACTATGATGTATAGTGTCTCAGGTGAACTTGATTAACTACGATATAATGTGTCAGGTGAACTCTATTAACTGCAATGTCAGGTAAACTTGATTAACTATGTTTTGTGTCGGGTAAACTTGATTAACTAGGATATAGTGTGTCAGGTATGCTGGAAAAACTACGATATAGTGTGTCAGGTAAACATGATTAACTATGATATAATGTGTCAGGTAAATTTGATTAACTATAATATATTTTGTCAGCTAAACGTGATTAACTACGATATAGTGTCTCAGGGAAATTTGATTGACTACAATATAGTGTGTCAGGTGAACTTGATTAACTATGATATATTGAGTCATGTAAACTTGATTAACTACGATATATTGTCTCAGGTAAACTTGATTAACTACGAATTTGTGTCGGGTAAACTTGATTAACTACAATATAGTGTGTCAGGTAAACTGGAAAAACTACGATATAGTGTCAGGTAAACTTGATTAACTACAATATAATGTCATGTAAAGATGATTAACTACAATATAGTGTGTCAGGTAAACGTGATTAACTTCGATAGATTGTGTCAGGTAAACTTGATTAACTACGATATAGTGTGTCAGGTAAACTTGATTAACTGCAATATAGTGTCTCAGGTGAACTTGATTAACTACGATATTGTGTCAGGTAAACATGATTAACTACGATGTCAGGTAAACTTGAATAACTACGATATAATGTGTCAGGTAAACAGGATTCACTATGATATATAGTGTCTCAGGTGAACTTGATTAACTACGATATAGTGTGTCAGGTAAACTTGATTAACTACGATATATTGTATCAGGTAAACTTGATTAACTACAATATAGTGTGTCAGGTAAACAGGATTCACTATGATGTATAGTGTCTCAGGTGAACTTGATTAACTACGATATAATGTGTCAGGTATGCTGGAAAAACTACGAAATAGTGTGTCATGTAAACATGATTAACTATGATATAAAGTGTTAGGTAAATTAGATTAACTATAATATATTTTGTCAGGTAAACGTGATTAACTACGATATTGTGTCTCAGGTAAATTTGATTGACTACGATATAGTGTGACAGGTGAACTTGATTAACTATGACATATTGAGTCATGTAAACTTGATTAACTACGATATTGTGTCAGGTAAACTTGATTAACTACGATATAGTGTGTCAGGTAAACATGATTAACTACAATATAGTGTGTCAGGTATACTCAATTAATTACGATATATTGTGTCAGGTAAACTTGAAAAACTACAATATAGTGTGTCAGGTAAACAAGTTTAACTACAATATAATGTGTCAGGTAAACTTGATTAACTTCGATAGATTGTGTTAGGTGAACTTAATTAACTACAATATAGTGTGTCAGGTAAACTTGAAAAACTACAATATAGTGTGTCAGGTAAACATGTTTAACTACAATATAGTGTGTCAGGTAAATTTGATTGACTACGATATAGTGTGACAGGTGAACTTGATTAACTATGATATATTGAGTCATGTAAACTTGATTAACTACGATGTTGTGTCGGGTAAACTTGATTAACTACAATATACAGTGTCAGGTAAACTTGAAAAACTACAATATATTGTGTCAGGTAAACTCAATTAATTACGATATATTGTGTCAGGTAAACTTGAAAAACTACAATATAGTGTGTCATGTAAACATGTTTAACTACAATATAATGTGTCAGGTAAACGTGATTAACTTCGATAGATTGTGTTAGGTGAACTTAATTAACTACAATATAGTGTGTCAGGTAAAATTGAAAAACTACAATATAATGTGTCAGGTAAACCTGATTAACTTTGATAGATTGTGTTAGGTGAACTTGATCAACTACGATATAGTGTGTCATGTAAACATGATTAACTACGATATAATGTGTCAGGTAAATTTGATGAACTACCGTATCGTGTGTCAGGTAAACAGGGCAAAAGTTTGGACACACCTTCTCGTCATTCAATGTGTTTTCTTTATTTTCTTGACTATTTCCATTGTAGATTGTCACTTCAACAACTATGAATGAACACATGTGGAGTTATGTACTTCACGAAAAAGGTGAAATAACTGAAAACATGTTTTATATTCTAGCTTCTTCAAAATAGCCACCCTTTGGTCTGATGACTGTTTTGCACACTCTTGGCATTCTCTCCATGAACTTCAAGAGGCTTTCACTTCACAGGTGTCGTAGTTTTGATGCCTTCAGTGACAATCTACAATGTAAATAGTCATGAAAGTAAAGAAAACGCCTTGAATGAGGAGAAGGTGTGTCCAAACTTTTGGCCTGTACGTACAAGTCTAAAAGTCTGGAGACCCCTGCTATACATCACAAAATGTCCGATGCATGTGTGAAGTGTTCGTGGTTCACAACAAGAAGCTCACTGGTTTTGCAATGAGCATTTTTGTGGGAAGCTCATGATTGTGCCTGACGCTCTCAGTGACTCAGCACTTGATCCACTTCATCATCATCATCATCGTCACGCCTCTTCAAATACGTGGCAACAATGCAAGCTATAACACATGCGGTCAAAACCCAACACTTATTAGATGAAATATATATATTCTACAGCAAGAATCCTAACGTTTTTGCATGAATGCAACAGAATATTGCAGAAGGAGGAAAAGATGAAGTAAATGCTACTCTTGTGTGTTTTCTTTTGTGGCCAGCAGATGTCACTGATGAGTCATCCATGCACACTTTCAAGTACACTATTTTCTACAGCAACTTTGTCAAAAATCAGCCCCTAAACTGAATGCAACAATAGTGACTCTGAGATCTTTAAATAGATTAGAAAGACATTTCTAATCCATTTCCAGAGCTGGGCAAATATTTTGACACGAGGGGCCTCAATGAGAGAAAAAAAATGTTTCTGTGGGGGCCAGTGTATATATATGTGTGTTTGTATGTATGTTTGGGTCCCTTTTTTTTCAGGACCACTAATTCCAAAAGTCACAATGTCCGATAGAATTCTAAAAAAAAGTTATGACAGACCACCTCAAAAAAACAGAATGGAATTTCATAGTTTTTTTACTAAATGGGACTTCCAAAATGTATATGACAATAAAGAAAGTGGGATTTACAATATTACCTATGAACGATAAAACACTGAATATTAACAAAATAAGGGCTTCACGGTGGCAGAGGGGTTAGTGCGTCTGCCTCATAATACGAAAGTCCTGCAGTCCTGGGTCCAAATCCAGGCTCGAGATCTTTCTGTGTGGAGTTTGCATGTTCTCCCCGTGACTGCGTGGGTTCCCTCCGGGTACTCCGGCTTCCTCCCACTTCCAAAGACATGCACCTGGGGATAGGCCCCTCCCACTTCCAAAGACATGCACCTGGGGATAGGCCCCTCCCACTTCCAAAGACATGCACCTGGGGATAGGCCCCTCCCACCTCCAAAGACATGCACCTGGGGATAGGTTGATTGACAACACTAAATGGTCCCTAGTGTGTGAATGTTGTCTGTCTATCTGTGTTGGCCCTGCGATGAGGTGGCGACTTGTCCAGGGTGCACCCCGCCTTCCGCCCGATTGTAGCTGAGATAGGCGCCAGCGACCCCAAAAGGGAATAAGCGGTAGACAATAGATAGATTAACAACATAACACAATCAAACAAAACACAGCCAAAATGTAACAAACCCCAAAATATGAAGTGAAGTGAATTATATTTATATAGCGCTTTTCTCTAGTGACTCAAAGCGCTCTACATAGTGAAACCCAATATCTAAATTGCATTTAAAGCAGTGTGGGTGGCACTGAGAGCAGGTGGGTAAAGTGTCTTGCCCAAGGACACAACGGTAGTGACGAGGATGGCCGAAGCGGGGATTGAACCTGGAACCCTCAAGTTGCTGGCATGGCCAATGCAAAGTGTAATGATTACCCACAATATCAATCAATCAATGTTTATTTATATAGCCCCAAATCACAAATGTCTCAAAGGACTGCACAAATCATTACGACTACAACATCCTCGGAAGAACCCACAAAAGGGCAAGGAAAACTCACACCCAGTGGGCAGGGAGAATTCACATCCAGTGGGACGCCAGTGACAATGCTGACTATGAGAAACCTTGGAGAGGACCTCAGATGTGGGCAACCCCCCCCCTCTAGGGGACCGAAAGCAATGGATGTCGAGCGGGTCTAACATGATACTGTGAAAGTTCAATCCATAGTGGCTCCAACACAGCCGCGAGAGTTCAGTCCAAAGCGGATCCAAGACAGCAGCGAGAGTCCCGTCCACAGGAGACCATCTCAAGCGGAGGCGGATCAGCAGTGTAGAGATGTCCCCAACCGATACAGGCGAGCGGTCCATCCTGGGTCTCGACTCTGGACAGCCAGTACTTCATCCATGGTCATCGGACCGGACCCCCTCCATAAGGGAGGGGGGGACATAGGAGAAAAAAGAAAAGAAGCGGCAGATCAACTGGTCTAAAAAGGAGGTCTATTTAAAGGCTAGAGTATACAGATGAGTTTTAAGGTGAGACTTAAATGCTTCTACTGAGGTAGCATCTCGAACTGTTACCGGGAGGGCATTCCAGAGTACTGGAGCCCGAACGGAAAGTGATATATGATCACTTTTATGCAGAAATTGTTTTTTAAAAATCTGCTTCCGCATCAGTTCCTGACACGCGCGTTTCGGGCGGGCTGCTCTGAAAACAAACCCCGCCCACTCTGCTCTGTTCCTGGTCTGAGCTGCTGTGGCGTGGATTGCCCTAAAAACTCCTAAAACACCCAAAAACCGCAGATTTTGACCATTGAAATACTTTCTATAGATCAAGACTTAGTTATTTAAAAAACAGTTTTGATGTTAAAGGAAGATTTAAAAAATGATATAGAACGTCCAGCGGGCAGCATTGAAAATCTTAATTGGCCGGATGTGGCCCGCGGGCCGTACTTTGCCCAGGTCTGTCCTAAACCATCCCCTCGGACTCTATATGTCAACATTTTGGGTAACTTATCAGAGTTGTATACATCATTTAACAAGTACATGTGGACACATGTTGTATTGCATGAAGATCTGTGTTTGTTTACTTCTGAGGACCATTTGCAGTTTTTATTGACCTGTGGCATGCTAAGATGGATGTGAGTTCAAGCCCCGGTCGAGTCATACCAAAGACTATAAAAATGGGAGCCATTACCTACCCTGCTTGGCACTCAGCATCAAGGGTTGAAATTGGGGGTTAAATCACCAAAAATAATTCCCGGGCGTGGCCACCGCTGCTGCCCACTGCTCTTCTCACCTCAATCATTGGTACTTTAACTTTAAAAGGACAATAAAAAATTAACTAGATGAGGTGTGAATGCTCCAATGCTAAAGTTGAACTGAAATGTTGATAGAATGTAGTATGAATGTAAGACTAGTTTAAATGGTTTGAATGTTGAAGAGTTTACATTTCCCGGAAAACCGGAATTGGGTTTGGAATTTGATAAAGTGTTAGTTTTAAAGTGCAGGATGAGTTTAATGTGTTGATGTTGGAATGGTTTGAATAGGTTGAACAATGTGAAAGGACTCATCATTTTTAATTGAGAAATGGTATTAGGGAATTTCGGGAAAAACAGGAATTTTTCCATTTCAAAAAACAACAGTTTTTTTGTCCTGAAAAGAGGAATGATTTGACGGTGGAACGGTTGAGAGGGTTGTAAAATGTGGAAGGAGTAGTCAACTGAAAAAAAGGTTTGAAAAAAACGGGAACTCCGGGAATTCTTGCAAAAAATTTTAACTTGGAAAAATGATAGTTTGAATGTGCAGGATGAGTGGAATATGTTGATGTTGGAATGGTTTGAATAGGTTGAACAATGCGAAAGAAGTCATCATTTTTAATTGAGAAATAGTATTAGGGAATTCCTGGAATTTTGGAAAAAACAGGAATTTTTCCATTTCAAAAACAACAGTTTTTTTGTCCTGAAAAGAGGAATGATTTGACGGTGGAACGGTTGAGAGGGTTGAAAAATGTGGAAGGAGTAGTCGACTGAAAAAAAGGTTTGAAAAAACGGGAATTCTGGGAATTCTTGCAAAAAAATTTAACTTGGGAAAATGACAGTTTGAATGTGCAGGATCAGTGGAATGTGTTGATGTTGGAATGGTTTGAATAAGTTGAACAATGTGAAAGAAGTCATCATTTTTAATTGAGAAATGTTATTAGGGAATTTTCTGGAATTTTGGGAAAAACAGGAATTTTTCCAGTTCAAAAAACAACAGTTTTTTTGTCCTGAAAAAGAGTGATTTGACGGTGGAACAGTTGAGAGTGTTGTAAAATGTGGAAGGAGTAGTCGACTGAAAAAAAGGTTTGAAAAACCGGGAATTCTGGGAATTCTTGCAAAAAAATCTTACTTGGAAAAATGATAGTTTGAATGTGCAGGATGAGTGGAATGTGTTGATGTTAGAATGGTTTGAATAAGTTGAACAATGTGAAAGAAGTCATCATTTTTAATTGAGAAATGTTATTAGGGAATTTTCTGGAATTTTGGGAAAAACAGGAATTTTTCCAGTTTAAAAAAACAACAGTTTTTTTGTCCTGAAAAAGAGTGATTTGACGGTGGAACGGTTGAGAGGGTTGAAAAATGTGGAAGGTTTAGACGACTGAAAAAATGGTTTGAAAAAACGGGAATTCTGGGAATTCTTGCAAAAAAATTTAACTTGGGAAAATGACAGTTTGAATGTGCAGGAGGAGTTGAATGTGTTGATGTTGGAATGGTTTGAGTAGGTTGAACAATGTGAAAGAAGTCATCATTTTTAATTGAGAAATGTTATTAGGGAATTTTCTGGAATTTTGGGAAAAACAGGAATTTTTCCAGTTCAAAAAACAACAGTTTTTTTGTCCTGAAAAAGAGGAGTGATTTGACGGTGGAACGGTTGAGAGGGTTGAAAAATGTGGAAGGTTTAGACGACTGAAAAAATTGTTTGAAAAAACGGGAATTCTGGGAATTCTTGCAAAAAAATTTTACTTGGAAAAAATGATAGTTTGAATGTGCAGGATGAGTGGAATGTGTTGATGTTAGAATGGTTTGAATAAGTTGAACAATGTGAAAGAAGTCATCATTTTTAATTGAGAAATGTTATTAGGGAATTTTCTGGAATTTTGGGAAAAACAGGAATTTTTCCAGTTCAAAAAACAACAGTTTTTTTGTCCTGAAAAAGAGGAGTGATTTGACGGTGGAACGGTTGAGAGGGTTGAAAAATGTGGAAGGTTTAGACGACTGAAAAAATTGTTTGAAAAAACGGGAATTCTGGGAATTCTTGCAAAAAAATTTTACTTGGAAAAATTATAGTTTGAATGTGCAGGATGAGTGGAATATGTTGATGTTGGAATGGTTTGAATAGGTTGAACAATGTGAAAGGAGTCATCATTTTTAATTGAGAAATGGTATTAGGGAATTCCTGGAATTTCGGGAAAACCAGGAATTTTTCCAGTTCACAAAAACAAAATTTTTTTGTCCTGAAAAAGAGGAATGATTTGACGGTGGAACGGGTGAGAGGGTTGAAAAATGTGGAAGGAGTAGTCGACTGAAAAAAAGGTTTGAAAAAAACTGGAATTCTGGGAATTCCTGGAAATATTTTGAACTTGGAAAAATGATAGTTTTAAAGTGCTGGATAAGTGGAATGTGTTGATGTTGGAATGGTTTGAATAGGTTGAACAATGTGAAAGAAGTCATCATTTTTAATTGAGAAATGGTATTTGGGAATTTTGTGAAAAACGGGAATTGTTCCAGTTAAAAAACAACAATTTTTTTTGTCCTGAAAAAGAGGAATGATTTGATGGTGGAACGGTTGAGAGGGTTGTAAAATGTGGAAGGAGTTTTCGAGTGAAAAAATGGTTTGAAAAAAACGGGAATTCTGAGAATTCCTAGAAAATTTTTTAACCTGGGAAAATGAAAGTTTGAATGTGCTGAGTTGAATGTGTTGATGTTGGAATGGTTTGAATTGGTTGAACAATGTGAAAGGAGTCATCATTTTTAATTGAGAAATGGTATTAGGGAATTCCAAAAATCTGGGGGGAAAAACAGGAATTTTTCCAGTTAAAAAAACAACAGTTTTTTGTCATGAAAAGAGGAATCATTTGACGGTGGAACGGTTGAGAGGGTTGAAAAATGTGTAAGGAGTAGTCGACTGAAAAAATGGTTTGAAAAAACGGGAATTCTGAGAATTCCTAGAAATTTTTTTAACCTGGGAAAATGAAAGTTTGAATGTGCTGAGTTGAATGTGTTGATGTTGGAATGGTTTGAATTGGTTGAACAATGTGAAAGGAGTCATCATTTTTAATTGAGAAATGGTATTAGGGAATTTCGGGAAAACCAGGAATTTTTCCAGTTCACAAAAACAACAGTTTTTTGTCCTGAAAAAGAGGAATGATTTGACGGTGGAACGGTTGAGAGGGTTGTAAAATGTGGAAGGAGTAGTAGACTGAAAAAAAGGTTTGAAAAAACGGGAATTCCGGGAATTCCTTCAAAAAATTTTAACTTGGAAAAATGATAGTTTGAATGTGCAGGATGAGTGGTATGTGTTGATTTTGGAAATGTTTGAATAGGTTGAACAATGTGAAAGGAGTCATCATTTTTAATTGAGAAATGTTATTAGGGAATTTTCTGGAATTTCGGGAAAAACCGGAATGTTTCCAGTTTAAAAAAAACAACAGTTTTTTGTCCCGAAAAAGAGGAATGATTTGACAGTGGAACGGTTGAGAGGGTTGAAAAATGGGGAAGGAGTAGTTGACTGAAAAAATGGTTTGAAAAAACGGGAATTCTGGGAATTCTTGCAAAAAAATTTTACTTAGAAAAATGATAGTTTGAATGTGCAGGATGAGTGGAATGGGTTGATGTTGGAATGGTTTGAATAAGTTGAACAATGTGAAATGAGTCATCGCACTAAAAAAGAATTCCTGGAAATTTGTTGAACGTGGAAAAATGGTTGTTTGAATTTCCAGGATGAATTGAATGTGTTGAAGGTGGAATCGGTTGGAGAATGTGGGAATTGTGGACGTTTGAAAAATGGAAAATTCATTTTGAATGGGGAAAATGTCCCTAAAAACTGGGAATTTTAGGAAACCAGGGAATTGTTTTTCATAATTGTTGAAAGGGAGCACGCAATTCCTGAACAGGCTGAATATTTTGGAGTTGGAACGGTTTGAAGGGGATTAAAAACGGGGGAGTTGTGGAACTTGGAAAAATGTCCCATTCTTTTCAATGGAAATTTCATGGAAATTTGGGAAAAGAGGGATTTTTTTAATTAAAATGCAAAAAATGTTCTGAATGAGTTGGTTGGTGTTGAAATTTTTCTAATTGGTCGAGAAATGTTGGAGTAGTAACATTTTTAATTGAGAAATGGTATTAGGGAATTTCTGGAATTTCTGGAAAACTTCAGAAAACAACTTGTTTTTGTGCTGTTTAAGAGGAATGATTTGACGGTGGAACGGGGTTGAAAAATGTGGAAGGAGTAGTCGACAGAAAAAAGGGTTTGAAAAAAAAATGAATTCTGGGAATTCCTGGAAATGTTTAGAACTTGGAAAAATGATAGTTTGAATGTCCAGGATGAGTGGAATGTGTTGATGTTGGAATAGTTTGAATAAGTTGAACAATGTGAAAGGACTCATCGCACTAAAAAAGGTTGGAAATAAGAATTCCTGGAAATTTGTGGAACGTGGAAAAATGGTTGTTTGAATTTCCAGGATGTGTTGAAGGTGGAATAGTTTGGATCGGTTGAAAAACATTGGAAATTGTGAAGGTTTGAAAAACGGCCAAATTATTTTGAATGGGAAAAATGTCCCGAAAAAGCTGGAATTCTGGGAAATGTGGGTTTGATTGTGAGAACGTGGACCTTGGTGGAATAAGTACAAATAGTGATAACATACACACTAAAAAATACTGGCTTATTTTGATGACCCAATTCATGAGTTGCTAGTGTTGGGTTAAATGTTTGTTATTTTTATGAATAATAATCATTTTTTTGTGTTATAAGGGTATTATTTTAACTCAATTTCTGGGTTTTCAAAAAGATGAACCATTTTAGGGTTGTTTTTCGCATTTTGTGGTAAAAGTTGTTTTTATTTTTTATTTAAAAGTTACTTTTTTCTTGAAGGGAATTTAATTATGAAATCATCTCCTTAATATCCTATACGTTTATCCTCTATGTATATAAGTTTATTATAATTTTTCTGTATGTAATACTGGCTGCATTTCTGAGGGTTGTTTGTGTGCCATGTTGTTCCAGACCACAGCAAACGTTACCTAGCTTGCCAAAGATTGTAATAAACGCATTAGAAGACAGCATGCGGTTTCCTTGAACATAGACACACACATCGATACCTTTTGGCCATTCTGAGCCGGTCATTTCCAGGAGTTATCTCACCTTCTGAGGAGCCTCTGATTTACTATTGTTTTCCGACGTTGTAAAAATGTGTAGAATAACTATTACATTTCAACATTTCTGTCAAGGAAGATTTGCTTCGCTTCAGCCTACGACACATAGTCATTTTGATAGTAGGCTATTATAACTAATGTAGGCACTTATATTAACACTTATATAAGACTTTTAAAGTCATGTTTATAGTAGGCTAATACAGCTAATATAAACACTTACATCATGTGTTGTCTTCATTAAAACCCTCATATAAGACTTTTAAAGTTATTTTGATAGTGAAGTGAAGTGAATTATATTTATATAGCGCTTTACGCTAATATACTTGATATAATATAGACACTTACATCATGTTTTGTCTTCATTATAACACTTAAAATACTTTTAAAGTCATTTTGATAGTAGGCTAATATAGACACTTTCATCATCACCCGCCATCAGTGTGTGAATGTGGAAATACTGTCAAAGTGCTTTGGGCTCCTTAAAAAGGGGTAGAAAAGTGCTATACAAGTACAACCCATTTTCCATCATGTGTTGTCTTCATTATAACACTTATATAAGACTTTTAAAGTCATTTTGATAGTAGGCTAATATAACTAATATAGACACTTACATCAGGTATTGTCTTCATTATAACACTTACATAAGACTTTTAAAATCATTTTGATAGTAGGCTAATATAGCTAATATAGACACTTACATCATGTGTTGTCTTCATTATAACACTTATATAAGACTTTTAAAGTCATTTTGATAGTAGGCTAATATAGCTAATATAGACACTTACATCATGTGTTGTCTTCATTATAACACTTATATAAGACTTTTGAAGTCATTTTGTTAGTAGGCTAATATAGCTAACATAGACACTTACGTCATGTGTTGCCTTCATTATAACACTTAGACAAGACTTTTAAAGTCATTTTGATAGTAGGCTAATATAACCAATATAGACACTTATGTCATGTGTTGTCTTCATTATAACACTTATATAAGACTTTGAAAGTCATTTTGATAGTAGGCTAATATAACTAATATAGACACTTACATCAGGTATTGTCTTCATTATAACACTTACATAAGACTTTTAAAATCATTTTGATAGTAGGCTAATGTAGCTAATATAGACACATCATGTGTTGTCTTCATTATAACACTTATATAAGACTTTTAAAGTCATTTTGATAGTAGGCTAATATAGCTAATATAGACACTTACATCATGTGTTGTCTTCATTATAACACTTATATAAGACTTTTGAAGTCATTTTGTTAGTAGGCTAATATAGCTAACATAGACACTTACGTCATGTGTTGCCTTCATTATAACACTTAGACAAGACTTTTAAAGTCATTTTGATAGTAGGCTAATATAACCAATATAGACACTTACGTCATGTGTTGTCTTCATTATAACACTTATATAAGACTTTGAAAGTCATTTTGATAGTAGGCTAATATAACTAATATAGACACTTACATCAGGTATTGTCTTCATTATAACACTTACATAAGACTTTTAAAATCATTTTGATAGTAGGCTAATGTAGCTAATATAGACACATCATGTGTTGTCTTCATTATAACACTTATATAAGACTTTTAAAGTCATTTTGATAGTAGGCTAATATAGCTAATATAGACACTTACATCATGTGTTGTCTTCATTATAACACTTATATAAGACTTTTGAAGTCATTTTGTTAGTAGGCTAATATAGCTAACATAGACACTTACATCATGTGTTGCCTTCATTATAACACTTAGACAAGACTTTTAAAGTCATTTTGATAGTAGGCTAATATAGCTAATATAGACACTTACGTCATGTGTTGTCTTCATTATAACACTTATATAAGACTTTTGAAGTCATTTTGTTAGTAGGCTAATATAGCTAACATAGACACTTACGTCATGTGTTGTCTTCATTATAACACTTATATAAGACTTTTAAAGTCATTTTGTTAGTAGGCTAATATAGCTAATATAGACACTTACGTCATGGTTGTCTTCATTATAACACTTATATAAGACTTTTGAAGTAATTTTGTTAGTAGGCTAAAATAGACACATCATGTGTTGTCTTCATTATAACACTTATGTAAGACCTTTAAAGTCATTTTGTTAGTAGGCTAATATAGACACTTACATCATGTGTTGTCTTCATTACAACACTTAGACAAGACTTTTAAAGTCATTTTGTTAGTAGGCTAATATAGCTAATATAGACACATGTGTTGTCTTAATTATAACACTTATATAAGACTTTTAAAGTCATTTTGATAGTAGGCTAATATAACTAATATAGACACTTACATCATGTGTTGTCTTCATTATAACACTTATATAAGACTTTTAAAGTCATTTTGATAGTAGGCTAATATAACTAATATAGACACTTACATCATGTGTTGTCTTCATTATAACACTTACATAAGACTTTTAAAGTCATTTTGATAGTAGGCTAATATAACTAATATAGACACTTACATCATGTGTTGTCTTCATTATAACACTTAGACAAGACTTTAAAGTCATTTTGTTAGTAGGCTAATATAGCTAATATAGACACTTACATCATGTAAGTGGAAAAAGCAAAGCTTATATTTAATCCTACTTCCTTTCCCACGTCAGAGCGCCCACAAATATAAACATTCATTTACTGACCCTTTTTACAGCAAAATAGTAAAACGACATCCGTGAATGAGTAATACAACAGTTCTGTAACATATAATTAAATAATTCAGTCATCATTAACATGCTGAGATGAAAAATATCTTATTTTCAATAAGGTTGAAAGTGTTTCTCATAATTCTTCTTCTTTGTACTAGAGAAAAAGCGCTATATAAATATAATTTACCACTACTACTTTGTAAGCACTATTAATTTGAAAAGCCTCTTAAAGTGGATCATATGAGTACAATGTTTAACTTCTTTACTTAATCCATTCCATCATTTAGTTCCACATACTGATATGCCAAAGGTTTTAAGTGTTGTATGTGCATACACATGTTTTAGATTAGATTTTCCTCTAAGGTTATATTTCTCCTCTTTAGTTGAGAAAAGTGTTGTACATTCTTTGGTAGCAGGTTACAATTTGCTTTGTACATCCTTTTAGCTGTTTGCAATTTTATCAAATCATCGAGCTTTAATATTTTTGACTCAATAAAGGGTTTGTATGTTCTGTATATCCAATGTTATGTATTATTCTAATTGATCTTTTTTTGCAACACAGTTGTGACGGTTAGCTGGGATCGTGGTGCGGGTTCCTTCCCTCTATTATGCAGTCGGACTGGACACAGCGGGAAGGTAAGAAAATATGATTTATTTATACTACAAAACAGACTAAGGACAGAAAAACTTGCACAAGGCACTAAAGGCCAAACAAACAGAACTAGCATGGGAGCTAGAAAGAACTAAAAGCGCTAGCACGTGAGCTAGGGAACAAACAAAGGAAGCATAGCGCGGAAGCTAGCAAGTACAAAAACTGTTCTTTACCACAATCGGGAATCAGCGTTGTCACCTGTTGCATGGAACACAAACCAGGACCCGAGGACGAGTAAACGGAAAAGGCAGGCTTAAATAAGGAGAGTAATTACGAAGCAGGTGCACGTAAAAAACAAAAGGCAGGTGACACTAATGCGTAACTATGGCAACAGAACAAAACAGGAAGTGCCACCAGGAACTAAGGAAGTCAAATACCAACAGAATACGATACAGAAACGGAACAAAACCAGAATATGACATGATCCGAGTAGAGGATCACGACAACAGTTAACAAATGTAGCGCACATTTGTAGTTGTTTCTGCACAATAACTCAGATAAGGTAACACTAGCGAGCAGTCGAGAATATAAAGTGATTTTTGGCCCAGGAGGTGTTTTGCTTTATTCATTATTGAAATGTTTTTTGCCACCTTATGTTGTATGTTTTGTAAATGAGATTTCCAGTTCATTTTATCATCTATTAATACTCCCCAAAATCTGGTTTCTTTTACCCTTTCAATGTCTACTCCGTCTATTTGTATTCATGTCTGATGCTCTTTTCTACTCTTACCAAATATCATTATTTTAGTTTTACAGATATTCAAAGATAGTCAGTTTTTATCAAACCATTTTTTACATTTGTTGATTTCTTCAGTTATTATTTGTATTATCTTCTGTGTGTTCTCTCCTGAACAGAAAGCAGTTGTAAATAAAACTAACTTCAAGTCCTTTGTAACTTTACAAATATCGTTTATATATAGATTGAACAATCTTGGTCCCAGTGTTGATCCCTGGGGTACACCACAAGTTATATCCAACCCTGTTGACATATTGTCACCCATCTTCACATATTGCTTCCTGTTGGTTAAATAACTTCTTTCCAAGTTCAATACCAAACCTCTGATGCCATATCCTTCTAGTTATTGTATTAAAATTAGGGGTGGGCAAATTAGTGCGTTAATTATGAGTTAACTCATCAATCTATTAACGCCGACAATTATTTTATCGCACATTTGCGTATGTTGTTTACATGCTTTTATTTTGTTAACGCCTTTTCTTAACAAGATGGCGTCGAGGGGCTCTTGGTAAAGATGGAACATTTGGCAAAAATACCGGACAATTTTGCAAATGTCATGGCTGGCTTACAGCGTGGTCACTCCGGGATCACTTACGACCGCCAGACAATTCTGGATGTGGATAGATCGGGCCGTTTTGGACTGAATGAGGCGTGCTTGCTAGCATGGGAATACTTTGCCGGCTACATCCAGCGGCCTGTGAAGCAGCGGAGTATATGTGTTGTCTGTCTATTTATGAATAATGCAGACCAGGAGTGTTGGCTGACTTCTTAACGTTTGCTTTCAGAGCGTGCATATCACAACATACAAGATGTCGTCATGGCGACACAACCTATACATGCTCCTCACTCCTGTTGCATGCTGGGTAGGGTAGTTCTTTTATTCCCTGGCTCATAACATCACAATATAGTACCATGTATATGATGCCTTCAGTTTATCAAAGCACCAAGCAAACAATCGGAAAATTCCCATCATATCAATTCCTAGATATGGTCATAATTATTTTAAGTGCACTACGCAGAATAAACACAACATTATTAATATTGCTACTACGGATAATTTGATCAAAAATTCCCTAAAACAGCCCACTACCTATAATATAGGTTTTTTAAACATAAGATCCCTGATCAAAAAAAAAATGTTTCTGCTGTTACCTCAGAAATTGCCTGTTCAGATGTTATGATTGTGGCTCAGAGATTTGTATGTAGATTATATTTATTTTCCATAACAAACAGGATAACTTAAATACCCTGGCAGTGGCAATAAGTTTAAATGTTTGTATTTACATTTTTGGAGTTGATTTTCATCAAATATGCTATTTAACTGCTACTGTTTAACAAGGACTGATTTAAATTGTGTTTGCACAACAAATGTTTTGGCGCTTTTGTTCATGTGGGAGAATATTCCAATAAAGGTGCACTACACACTACTTTTGAATTCATTATTGGGCTTTGCGTATACAATGCAGTTAATCGTGATTAATCGGAGAAATAGTGCGATTAACTTCGATTAAAATTTTTAATCGTTGCCCAGCCCTAATTAAAATATCATGATTAATCGTGTCAAATGCTTTTGTTAAATCCATGAATACTGCGGCTGCACATTCTTTACCGTCTATTGCATTAGTCATTTCCTCTGTTATTTCCATTAATGTTATTGATGTTGAGATATTTGCTCTAAATCCAAATTGGTTCTCCACAAACGTCCCACTTTTGTTGATAAATGTATCTAATGGGCTATTGAATAGTTTTTCCATCATTTTGGAGAATTGTGGAAGTAATGAAACTGGTGTGTAGTTAGTGAACTGGTGTGTAGTTACTGAACTGGTGTGTAGTTAGTGAACTGGTGTGTAGTTAGTGAACTGGTGTGTAGTTAGTGAACTGGTGTGTAGTTAGTGAACTGGTGTGTAGTTAGTGAACTGGTGTGTAGTTACTGAACTGGTGTGTAGTTAGTGAACTGGTGTGTAGTTAGTGAACTGGTGTGTAGTTAGTGAACTGGTGTGTAGTTAGTGAACTGGTGTGTAGTTACTGAACTGGTGTGTAGTTAGTGAACTGGTGTGTAGTTAGTGAACTGGTGTGTAGTTAGTGAACTGGTGTGTAGTTACTGAACTGGTGTGTAGTTAGTGAACTGGTGTGTAGTTAGTGAACTGGTGTGTAGTTAGTGAACTGGTGTGTAGTTAGTGAACTGGTGTGTAGTTAGTGAACTGGTGTGTAGTTAGTGAACTGGTGTGTAGTTAGTGAACTGGTGTGTAGTTAGTAAACTGGTGTGTAGTTAGTGAACTGGTGTGTAGTTACTGAACTGGTGTGTAGTTAGTGAACTGGTGTGTAGTTAGTGAACTGGTGTGTAGTTAGTGAACTGGTGTGTAGTTAGTGAACTTGTGTGTAGTTAGTGAACTGGTGTGTAGTTAGTGAAATGGTGTGTAGTTACTGAACTGGTGTGTAGTTACTGAACTGGTGTGTAGTTACTGAACTGGTGTGTAGTTAGTGAACTGGTGTGTGGTTAGTGAACTGGTGTGTGGTTAGTGAGCTGGTGTGTGGTTAGTGAACTTGATGTGTAGTTAGTGAACTGGTGTGTAGTTAGTGAACTGGTGTGTAGTTAGTGAACTGGTGTATGTTTCCATTCTTATGAAATGGTACAACTTTTGCAATTTTCATTTTGTCAGGGAATTTGCCGGTTAGAAATGATACGTTACTGATATATGTAAGAGATTCTGAAATGTCTTCTATAACCTTTTAATCGTTACCATATCTACTCCATGACAGTCGGTTGAGGTCTTAGATTTACAATTTTGATTATTTCTTTTGTCACCTTCTTAAGAAACATGGAATTGGGATTTCTGTCTATGAGCTCACTCAAGTTCTCAACTGACCCATCAGTGTCACACCCATGGATCATGTTTTGTTTTGTCATGTTATATTTTGGATTTTGGACATTCAGTCACGTTTTGCACTTCCTGGTTTTGTTTGTTTCCATGCCAACGTATTAGTTCCCACCTTGTCACGCCCCTGCCCTCGGTCCCGCACCTGTTCCTGATTATCAGAGCCAGTACTTAAGTCACTTTTTTTCTGTTCATCACTCTGGGATCTTCACACTGGTACGCACCCTACCCATGCTGTTCAAACCTTCACGTCCTCGTCCACAGTTTCATGCCGAGTAAGTTTTTGTATTTATGCCATTGTGCTAGTTGTGTTTTGTTTGTATATTGTCATGCCATTGTGCTGTTTTGTTTTAAGTATAGTATAGATTTTTATCCGCCACAGAGCGCGTCCTTGGTTTGCCTTTTTGTAGTTTGTTTGTTTATTTAATAAATCATGTACCTGAATTCACACCTGGCTCGTCCTGTAATCCCCCTGCGTCGAAGGAGCACACACAATCCATGTCCAAGCCCAGTTATGACAATCATCTGCATTTGGAATTCTTTGTCCCAGATTTTTTCCCATATTAACAAAGTAATCATTAAAAGGTTCAACTATTTGGTTGATATTGTCATTATCTGCATTCCCTTCTAGAAAGTACTGGGGGTAATCTTTCTTAGCAGCATTTTTAATGATGCTATTTATGTTGCTCTCATGTTGTTTTTGTTTAATAATTGACTGTAGTATTCCCTCTTAGATGTTCGTAGTACACCAGTTTGCTTGTGTTTATATTTATTATACCTATTTTCTGCCTCTATATTATATTTGATATAATGTGTTTTTTTGTGACAAGCATTTCTCAGTGCTTTTGTCATCCATGGTTGGTTGTTTTTCTTTTGCTTCTTACTAAGTTCTTTCCAAGGACAATGTTATCATAAAGTGTTAGAAAGGTGTTGAAAAAAATTCCCATATGCATCATGTACATCATCTTCATTAGTCATTATCCAACCATTTTCCTCAGATCCTCTTTGAAGGAAATTATTCTTTCCTCTGTGCATAGTCTTTGAAATGTATTTTTGTCAATGGTCTTCTTCTTGTAATTCCCATCATAAATAGTAAAAACTTTTAAAGTCATTTTGATAGTAGGCTAATATAACCAATATAGACACTTACATCATGTGTTGTCTTCATTATAACACTTATATAAGACTTTTAAAGTCATTTTGATAATATAGACACTTACGTCATTTGTTGTCTTTATTATGACACTTATATAAGACTGTTAAGGTCATGTTGATAGTAGGCTAATATAACTAGTATAGACACTTACATCATGTGTTGTCTTCATTATAACACTTATATAAGACATGTAAAGTCACTGTGATAGTAGGCTAATATAGACACTTACATCATGTGTTGTCTTCATTATAATGCTTAGAAAAGACTTTTAAAGTCATTTTGATAGTAGGCTAATATAACCAATATACAGACTTAAATCATGTGTTATCTTCATTATAACACTTCTATAAGATTTTAAAGTCATTTTGATAATATAGACATGTACATCATGTGTTGTCTTTATTATAACACTTATATAAGACTGTTAAGGTCATGTTGATAGTTGGCTAATATAGCTAATATAGACACTTACATCATGTGTTGTCTTCATTATAACACTTAGACAAGACTTTTAAAGTAATTTTGATAGTAGGCTAATATAACCAATATAGACACTTAAATCACGTGTTGTCTTCATTATAACACTTATATAAGACTTTTAAAGTCATTTTGATAGTAGGCTAATATAATAAATATAGACATTTAGATCATGTGTTGTCTTCATTATAACACTTAGACAAGACTTTTAAAGTAATTTTGATAGTAGGCTAATATAACCAATATAGACACTTAAATCACGTGTTGTCTTCATTATAACACTTATATAAGACTTTTAAAGTCATTTTGATAGTAGGCTAATATAATAAATATAGACATTTAGATCATGTGTTGTCTTCATTATAACACTTAGACAAGACTTTTAAAGTAATTTTGATAGTAGGCTAATATAACCAATATAGACACTTAAATCACGTGTTGTCTTCATTATAACACTTATATAAGACTTTTAAAGTCATTTTGATAGTAGGCTAATATAACCAAAATAGACATTGACGTCATTTGTTGTCTTCATTATAACACTTATATAGGACTTTTAAAGTCATTTTGATAATATAGACACTTACATCATGTGTTGTCTTCATTATAACACTTATATAAGACTTTTAAAGTCATTTTGTTAGTAGGCTAATATAGCTAATATAGACACTTACATCATGTGTTGTCTTCATTATAACACTTATATAAGACTTTTAAAGTCATTTTGATAATATAGACACTTACATCATGTGTTGTCTTCATTATAACACTTATATAAGACTTTTAAAGTCATTTTGATAGTAGGCTAATATAGCTAATATAGACACTTACATCATGTGTTGTCTTCATTATAACACTTATATAAGACTTTTAAAGTCATTTTGATAATATAGACACTTACATCATGTGTTGTCTTCATTATAACACTTATATAAGACTTTTAAAGTCATTTTGATAATATAGACACTTACATCATGTGTTGTCTTTATTATACCACTTATATAAGACTTTTAAAGTCAGTGTGATAGGCTAATATCGACACTTACGGCATGTGTTGTCTTCATTATAACACTTATGTAAGACATTTAAAGTCATTTTGTTAGTAGGCTAATATAGCTGATATAGACACTTACATCATGTGTTGTCTTCATTATAAAACTTATATAAGACTTTCAAAGTCATTTTGATAGTAGGCTAATATAGACACTTACATCATGTGTTGTCTTCATTATAACACTGATATGAGACTTTTAAAGTCATTTTGATAGTAGGCTAATATAACTAATATAGACACTTACATCATGGGTTGTCTTCATTATAAGATTTATATACGACTTTTAAAGTCATTTCAATAATACAGACACTTACATCATGTGTTGTCTTCGTTAAAACACTTATATACTTTTCAAAAAAATTTTTTGTACAACTTTAGGCATTTTTATTTTTTATTTTTGGTCCAACTTGGCTCTTTCCACACCCCTGAGTTGACATAAGTCAACTTTTGGGTTCCATAATTCAACCCACCCGTTTGATTGGGAATAACCCAACATTTAAGTCATCACAACTCAATTTGTTTGGGGTTAAATAATCCAACGCAAAAACTGGCTTGCAAAAATTAATTATCTTTTTTTTTTTTTAGTGTGTGTACTTTATGAAAGTGGGTGTACAGTGTGGAAAATAAAGGGGGGGGGGGGTCTTGCACCCTCCCTTCGCCGCGTCCCTCTTGACTTGATGACAGACCTAAAAGCCTTTTGTTGCAATCTTAGCCAATGGAGACGGATTACGACAGCGGGCAGCTGAGATATATAACGAGCCCCCCTTTTGACTGCACTTGCACATTTCCCAGTGACACTTCTGCACACGCACACACACACACACGCACACACACACACGCACACACACACACACACTTCCACGGAGCGAAACTTCCGAAAAGCATGTGATCGGGCTGCACATTCATCACATTTGGCCAACTTTCAATAAAGACGCACTGGAACGCACTTTTTGCCACAACAACAAGAACTTGGTGTTGGATTATTTGTCACGGCCGTGGATTTTTTTCTCTCCCCTCCCCCCCCCGGTGGGAGTTTGGAAGGAAGAAGTTGGCGTCATGTCGAGTTATAACTTCTCGCTGTGCTTGATGGTGATCGCCTCCCTGGGCCGGTCCGGGAGCGACGAGCCCAACCTGCCGCTGCGGCCTCCCACGGACGCCGCGCCGTCGCTCCCGGACGAGGACGCCGGCGCCCACGAGTGCTCCGCCTGCGTGTGGCGGGAGCAGAGCAAAGTGCTGCGGCTGGAGACCATCAAGTCGCAGATCCTCAGCAAGCTGCGGCTGAAGCAGGCGCCCAACATCAGCCGCGAGGTGGTCAACCAGCTGCTGCCCAAGGCGCCGCCGCTCCAGCAGCTGCTGGACCACCACGACTTCCAGGGCGACGCCGCCGCGTCCCAGGACGACTTCATGGAGGAGGACGAGTACCACGCCACCACCGAGTCCGTCATCACCATGGCGTCTGAGCGTGAGTAGTGCGCAACTTCCCCCGCGCGTAATTACGCACTTGATGGCGGAGTTCGGAATCGCGGCTAATCGGCGGTGGCAGCTGTCAAAAAAAAAAGGGGGGGGATTAAGGCTGATAAATCGATCAAATGTGGCGTCTAAAAGACGCTCCACCTGGCGACTTTTCCGGAGCCGGCAGCTGCTGACGTCGCTTATTGCGCGTGTGCGCGGACGCATGACAAAGCGCGCCGGACGTCAAGTGCATTCTTATTATTCATGACCACGCCACACTCCTGCCGGGCCCACGATTCATCATTCGCGGCCGCCCTAAATCCGCGCGGTGGACCCGCGCTGGAGAAAAAAAAAAATGACCGCCGGACCCTCCGACCCACACCCCCGGCAGCTGGGCTCCGTCGCGCTTTTTTATAGGAGCCTCTACCGGTCCCCCTGCTGTTCCACGCAGGGAGAAAAAGTGTGTCCAAAAAAGCTGCTATTGTTAACCCCCCCACGCACCCCACGCGGCCCCTCCTCTCGGACTCACTTGCCTTTTTTGTTTTTTTTTTTAATACAGGCGAAGTTTATGTGGTTTCCACAAAGGCAGAAGCACTCGGGGTCGAGGGGAGTGTGTGACCTTTCCCTGCGAGATCGCGGGGTTCAACAACATTTACACACCTAATATATTCCACGCGGGGCGGATGAGACACGCCCCCCCACCCCCCCTCACACCACCCATCCACCCCCCACGCGAGTCAGCTCGTGCACCAGCAGCGAACAAAGGTGCGTGTAAATATACACGAGTTGGTTGGGCTCCAGCACACCCACCGGGACAAGCGGTAAAAACTGGATGGAGGAATTTTCTACCGTTTTGTTGATGGTGATTATAATCACAATCACACACAAATCGAGTCGATAGTGCGAAATATGTAAACCAAATTAAAAAAGGAAATCATTAATTGAAATGTTTTAAATGTGAGTGTGAATGTTGTCTATCTGTGTTGGCCCTGCGATGAGGTGGCGACTTGTCCAGGGTGTACGCTGCCTTCCGCCCGAATGCAGTTGAGATAGTCTCCAGCACCCCCCGCATGACCACGAAAAGGAAAAGCGGTAAAAAAATGGATGGATGGAATTTTCTACCGTTTGTTGATGGTGATTATAAGCACAATTACACACAAATGGAGTCGATAGTGCGAAATATGTAAACCAAATTAAAAAAGTAAATCATTCATTTTAATTTTTAAATGTGAGTGTGAATGTTGTCTATCTGTGTTGGCCCTGTGATGAAGTGGCGACTTGTCCAGGGTGTACAACGCCTTCCGCCCTAATGCAGCTGAGAGAGGCTCCAGCACCCCACTGCCCCCCCCCCCTCTACAATATAGAAGGATGGAATTTTCTACCGTTTTGTTGATGGTGATTATAATCACAATCACACACAAATGGAGTCGATAGTGTGAAATATGTAAAGGAAATTAAAAAGGAAATCATTAATTGAAATCCTTTGAATGTGACTGTGAATGTTTTTTATCTATCTGTGTTGGCCCTGCAATGAAGTGGCGACTTGTCCAGAATGTACGCTGCCTTCCGCCCGAATGCAGTTGAGATAGTCTCCAGCACCCCCCGCATGACCACGAAAAGGAAAAGCGGTAAAAAAATGGATGGATGGATGGAATTTTCTACCGTTTGTTGATGGTGATTATAATCACAATCACACACAAATGGAGTCGATAGTGCGAAATGTGTAAACAAAATTAAAAAAGTAAATCATTAATTGAAATTCTTTTGAATGTGAGTACGAATGTTGTCTATCTGTGTTGGCCCTGCGATGGGGTGGCGACTTGTCCAGGGTGTACCCACCTTCCGCCCTATTGCACCCCACTGCCCCCCCGCCCCTCTACAAAATAGATGGATGGAATTTTCTACCGTTTTGTTGATCGTGATTATAATCACAATCACACACGGATGGAGTCGATAGTGCGAAATATGTAAAGGAAATTAAAAAAGTAAATCATTTATTGAAATCCTTTTGAATGTGAGTGTGAATGTTTTTTATCTATCTGTGTTGGCCCTGCAATGAAGTGGCGACTTGTCCAGGGTGTACCCACCTTCCGCCCTATTGCACCCCACTGACGCCCCTCCCCCCCTGTAGAAAATGGATGGATGGAATTTTCTACCGTTTGTTGATCGTGATTATAATCACAATCACACACAAATGGAGTCGATACTGCGAAATATGTAAAGCAAATTAAAAAAGGAAATCATTAATTGAAATCCTTTTGAATGTGAGTGTGAATGTTGTCTGTCTATCTGTGTGGGCCCTGCGATGAGGTGGCGACTTGTCCGGGGTGTACCCTGCCTTCCGCCCGATTGTAGCTGAGATAGGCGCCAGCGCCCCCCGCGACCACGAAAGGGACAAGCGGTAGGAAATTGATGGATAGATGGTTAGAGCTCTCAAGTGGGAAAGTGAAGCCTACTTCGAGGGCGTCAAACTCCTCTTTTGAAAGTCATAAAAGAAAAAAAAATGAAACTCACTAGACAATAAAAAGTGAAGTGAATTATATTTATATAGCACTTTTCCCTAGTGACTCAAAAGCGCTCTAACCTGCTCTTGTGGTTAGAGTGTCCGCCCTGAGATGGGTAGGTCGTGAGTTCAAAGCCCGGCCGAGTCATGCCAAAGACTATAAAAATGGTAAAGACTTTAAAAATGGTAAGGGTTAAGGGTTGAATCACCACAAATGATTCCCGGGCGCGGCCAACACTGCTGCTCACTGCTCCCCTCACCTCCCAGGGGATGAGTCAAATGCAGAGGACACATGAATGTTGTCTGTCTATCTGTGTTGGCCCTGCGATGAGGTGGCGACTTGTCCAGGGTGTACCCTGCCTTCTGCCCGAATGCAGCTGAGATAAGCTCCAACACCCCCTGCGTGACCACGGAAAGGAAAAGCGGGAAAAATGGATGGATGGAATTTTCTACCGTTTGTTGATCATGATTATAATCACAATCACACACAAATCGAGTCGATAGTGCGAAATGTGTAAACAAAATTAAAAAAGTAAATCATTAATTGAAATCCTTTTGAATGTGAGTGTGAATGTTGTCTATCTGTGTTGGCCCTGCGATGAGGTGGCGGCTTGTCCAGGGTGTACGCTGCCTTCTGCCTGAATGCAGCTGAGATAGGCTCCCAGCACCACCCCCCGCGACCACGAAAAGGACAAGTGGTAGAAAATGGATAGATGCCTGCGATGAGGTAGCGACTTGTCCACGGTGTACGCTGCCTTCTGCCTGAATGCAGCTGAGATAGGCTCCCAGCACCACCCCCCCGCGACCACGAAAAGGACAAGTGGTAGGAAATGGATAGATGCCTGCGATGAGGTAGCGACCTGTCCAGGGTGTACACTGCCTTCCGCCCGAATGCAGCTGAGATAGGCTCCCAGCACCACCCCCCGCGACCCCAAAAGGGACAAGCGGTAAAAACTGGATGGATGGAAGTAATTTTCTACCGTTTGTTGATGGTGATTATAACCACAATTACACACAAATTGAGTCGATAGTGCGAAATATGTAAACCAAATTAAAGAAGGAAATCATTAATTGAAATCCTTTTGAATGTGAGTGTGAATGTTGTCTGTCTATCTGTGTTGGCCCTGCGATGAGGGGGCGACTTGTCCAGGGGGTACCCCGCCTTCCGCCCGATTGTAGCTGAGATAGGCGCCAGCGCCCCCCGCGACCCCTAAAGGGAATAAGCGGTAGGAAATGGATGGATGGATGAGTCGACAGTGCGAAATATGTAAACCAAATTAAAAAAGGAAATCATTAATTGAAATCCTTTTGAATGTGAGTGTGAATGTTGTATGTCTATCTGTGTTGGCCCTGCGATGAGGTGGCGACTTGTCCAGGGTGTACGCTGCCTTCCGCACGAATGCAGTTGAGATAAGCTCCAAGCACCACCCCCCGCGACCACGAAAAGGACAAGCGGTAGAAAATGGATAGATGCTTGCGATGAGGTAGCGACTTGTCCAGGGTGTACGCTGCCTTCCGCCCGAATGCAGCTGAGATAGGCTCCAGCACCACCCCCCGCGACCCCAAAAGGGACAAGCGGTAAAAACTGGATGAATGGAAGGAATTTTCTACCGTTTGTTGATGGTGATTATAACCACAATTACACACAAATTGAGTCGATAGTGCCAAATATGTAAACCAAATTAAAAAAGGAAATCATTAATTAAATCCTTTTGAATGTGAGTGTGAATGTTGTCTGTCTATCTGTGTTGGCCCTGCGATGAGGTGGCGACTTGTCCAGGGTGTACCCTGCCTTCCGCCCGATTGTAGCTGAGATAGGCGCCAGCGCCCCCCGCTGGTAGGAAATGGATGGCTGGATGAGTCGATAGTGCGAAATATGTAAACCAAATTAAAAAAGGAAATCATTAATTGAAATCCTTTTGAATGTGAGTATGAATGTTGTCTATCTGTGTTGGCCCTGCGATGAGGTGGCGACTTGTCCAGGGTGTACGCTGCCTTCCGCACGAATGCAGTTGAGATAAGCTCCAAGCACCACCCCCCGCGACCACGAAAAGGACAAGCGGTAGAAAATGGATAGATGCCTGCGATGAGGTAGCGACTTGTCCAGGGTGTACACTGCCTTCCGCCCGAATGCAGCTGAGATAGGCTCCAGCACCACCCCCCGCGACCCCAAAAGGGACAAGCGGTAAAAACTGGATGAATGGAAGGAATTTTCTACCGTTTGTTGATGGTGATTATAACCACAGTTACACACATGAATGTTGTCTGTCTATCTGTGTTGGCCCTGCGATAAGGTGGCGACTTGTCCAGGGTGTACACCGCCTTCCGCCCGATTGTAGCTGAGATAGGTGCCAGCGACCCCAAAAGGGAATAAGCGGTAGAAAAATGGATGGATGGATAGTGTGTGTGTGACAATCATTGCTACTTTAACTCAGTGGCTTAGTGGTTAGTGTCTGCCTTGAGGTGAGTAGGTTGTGAGTTCAAATCCCGACCTAGTCATACCAAAGGCTATAAAAATGGGAGCCAACACCTCCCTGCTTGGCACTTGAATTGGGGCTTAAATCACCAAAAATGATTCCCGGGCGCGGCCACCACTGCTGCTCACTGCTCCCCTCACCTCCCAAGGGGGTCAAATGCAGAAGACAAATTTCACCACGCCGAGTGTGTGTGTGTGTGTATGTGTGTGTATGTGTGTGTGTGTGTGTTACATTCAAACCAGTGTGGGTGGCACTGGGAGCAGGTGGGAAAAGTGTCTTGCCCAAGGACACAACGGCAGTGACTAGGATGGCGGAAGCGGGAATCGAACCTGCAACCCTCAAGTTGCTGGCACGGCCACTCTACCAACCGAGCTATGCCGCCCCATAAAATGATGTGTCGGGCCAGTTTTGGCCCCCGGGTCTTGAGTTCGACACTGTGTGGCCCACCTGGAAAATAGCAACTAGGACCCTAGAATAGTTTCGTACATGACAAGACCTCTTAGGCAAAACAACTTCTTCAAAATTTTAAATCTATGTATAAATATCTATATGTATATATATATGTGTGTGTGTATATATGTATGCTTATGTGTGTGTGTGTGTGTGCATATATATGTGTGTATACATATACTGTACGTGTGTGTAATATGTATATGTGTTTGTAAACGTGTCTGTACAAATATATATATGTGTGTGTATATATATATATATATATATATATATATATACATATATATGTATATATATATATGTATATATGTATATACATATATATATATATACATATATACATATATATATATACATATATATATATATGTATATATGTATATATATATGTATATATGTATATATGTGTATATGTGTATATGTATATATATATGTATATGTATATATGTATATATATATATATATATGTATATGTATATATGTATATATATATGTATATGTATATATGTATATATATGTATATGTATATATGTATATATATATGTATATATATATGTATATGTATATATGTATATATATATGTATATATATATATACATGTATATGTATATATACAAACCCTGTTTCCATATGAGTTAGATGTAAATATAAACAGAATACAATGATTTGCAAATCCTTTTCAAGCCATATTCAGTTGAATATGCTACAAAGACAACATATTTGATGTTCAAACTGATAAACATTTTTTTTTTTTGTTGCAAATAATCATTAGCTTTAGACTTTGATGCCAGCAACACTTGACAAAGAAGTTGGGAAAGGTGGCAATAAATACTGATAAAGTTGTGAAATGCTCATCAAACGCTTATTTGGAACATCCCACAGATGTGCAGGCTAATTGGGAACAGGTGGGTGCCATGATTGGCTATAAAAGCAGCTTCCATGAAATGCTAAGTAATTCACAAACAAAGATGGGGCGAGGGTCACCAATTTTTAAGCAAATTGTTGAACAGTTTTAGAACAACATTTTTTAACGAGCCATTGCAAGGAATTTAGGGATTTTACCATCTACGGTCCGTAAAATCATCGAAAGGTTCAGAGAATCTGGAGAAATCACTGCATGTAAGCGATGATATTACGGACCTTCGATCCCTCAGGCGGTACTGCATCAAAAACAGACATCAGTGTGTAAAGGATATCACCACATGGGCTCAGGAACACTTCAAAAAACCACTGTCAGTAACTACAGTTGGTCGCTACATCTGTAAGTGCAAGTTAAAACTCTACTATGCAAAGCAAAACCCATTTATTAACAACATCCAGAAACGCTGCTGGCTTCTCTGGGCCCGAGCTCATCTAAGATGGACTGATGCAAAGTGGAAATGTGTTGTGTGGTCTGACGAGTCCACATTTCAAATTATATTTGGAAACTGTGGACGTGGTGTCCTGCGGGACAAAGAGAAAAATAACCATCCGGATTGTTATAGGCGCAAAGTGTAAAAGCCAGCATGTGTGATGGTATGGGGGTGTATTAGTGCCCAAGACATGGGTAACTTACACATGTGTGATGGTATGGGGGTGTATTAGTGCCCAAGACATGGGTAACTTACACATGTGTGATGGTATGGGGGTGTATTAGTGCCCAAGACATGGGTAACTTACACATGTGTGATGGTATGGGGGTGTATTAGTGCCCAAGGCATGGGTAACTTACACATGTGTGATGGTATGGGGGTGTATTAGTGCCCAAGGCATGGGTAACTTACACATGTGTGATGGTATGGGGGTGTATTAGTGCCCAAGGCATGGGTAACTTACACATGTGTGATGGTATGGGGGTGTATTAGTGCCCAAGGCATGGGTAACTTACACATGTGTGATGGTATGGGGGTGTATTAGTGCCCAAGACATGGGTAACTTACACATGTGTGATGGTATGGGGGTGTATTAGTGCCCAAGACATGGGTAACTTACACATGTGTGATGGTATGGGGGTGTATTAGTGCCCAAGGCATGGGTAACTTACACATGTGTGATGGTATGGGGGTGTATTAGTGCCCAAGGCATGGGTAACTTACACATGTGTGATGGTATGGGGGTGTATTAGTGCCCAAGGCATGGGTAACTTACACATGTGTGATGGTATGGGGGTGTATTAGTGCCCAAGACATGGGTAACTTACACATGTGTGATGGTATGGGGGTGTATTAGTGCCCAAGGCATGGGTAACTTACACATGTGTGATGGTATGGGGGTGTATTAGTGCCCAAGGCATGGGTAACTTACACATGTGTGATGGTATGGGGGTGTATTAGTGCCCAAGGCATGGGTAACTTACACATGTGTGATGGTATGGGGGTGTATTACTGCCCAAGACATGGGTAACTTACACATGTGTGATGGTATGGGGGTGTATTAGTGCCCAAGGCATGGGTAACTTACACATGTGTGATGGTATGGGGGTGTATTAGTGCCCAAGACATGGGTAACTTACACATGTGTGATGGTATGGGGGTGTATTAGTGCCCAAGACATGGGTAACTTACACATGTGTGATGGTATGGGGGTGTATTAGTGCCCAAGGCATGGGTAACTTACACATGTGTGATGGTATGGGGGTGTATTAGTGCCCAAGACATGGGTAACTTACACATGTGTGATGGTATGGGGGTGCATTAGTGCCCAAGACATGGGTAACTTACACATGTGTGATGGTATGGGGGTGTATTAGTGCCCAAGACATGGGTAACTTACACATGTGTGATGGTATGGGGGTGTATTAGTGCCCAAGGCATGGGTAACTTACACATGTGTGATGGTATGGGGGTGTATTAGTGCCCAAGACATGGGTAACTTACACATGTGTGATGGTATGGGGGTGGATTAGTGCCCAAGACATGGGTAACTTACACATGTGTGATGGTATGGGGGTGTATTAGTGCCCAAGACATGGGTAACTTACACATGTGTGATGGTATGGGGGTGCATTAGTGCCCAAGACATGGGTAACTTACACATGTGTGATGGTATGGGGGTGTATTAGTGCCCAAGGCATGGGTAACTTACACATGTGTGATGGTATGGGGGTGTATTAGTGCCCAAGACATGGGTAACTTACACATGTGTGATGGTATGGGGGTGTATTAGTGCCCAAGACATGGGTAACTTACACATGTGTGATGGTATGGGGGTGTATTAGTGCCCAAGGCATGGGTAACTTACACATGTGTGATGGTATGGGGGTGTATTAGTGCCCAAGACATGGGTAACTTACACATGTGTGATGGTATGGGGGGGGATTAGTGCCCAAGACATGGGTAACTTACACATGTGTGATGGTATGGGGGTGTATTAGTGCCCAAGGCATGGGTAACTTACACATGTGTGATGGTATGGGGGTGTATTAGTGCCCAAGACATGGGTAACTTACACATGTGTGATGGTATGGGGGTGTATTAGTGCCCAAGGCATGTGTAACTTACACATGTGTGATGGTATGGGGGTGTATTAGTGAACAAGACATGGGTAACTTACACATGTGTGATGGTATGGGGGTGTATTAGTGCCCAAGACATGGGTAACTTACACATGTGTGATGGTATGGGGGTGTATTAGTGCCCAAGACATGGGTAACTTACACATGTGTGATGGTATGGGGGTGTATTAGTGCCCAAGGCATGGGTAACTTACACATGTGTGATGGTATGGGGGTGTATTAGTGCCCAAGACATGGGTAACTTACACATGTGTGATGGTATGGGGGTGTATTAGTGCCCAAGACATGGGTAACTTACACATGTGTGATGGTATGGGGGTGTATTAGTGCCCAAGACATGGGTAACTTACACATGTGTGATGGTATGGGGGTGTATTAGTGCCCAAGGCATGGGTAACTTACACATGTGTGATGGTATGGGGGTGCATTAGTGCCCAAGACATGGGTAACTTACACATGTGTGATGGTATGGGGGTGCATTAGTGCCCAAGACATGGGTAACTTACACATGTGTGATGGTATGGGGGTGCATTTGTGCCCAAGACATGGGTAACTTACACATGTGTGATGGTATGGGGTGCATTAGTGCCCAAGACATGGGTAACTTACACATGTGTGATGGTATGGGGGTGCATTTGTGCCCAAGACATGGGTAACTTACACATGTGTGATGGTATGGGGTGCATTAGTGCCCAAGACATGGGTAACTTACACATCTGTGAAGGCACCATTAATGCTGAATGGTACATACAGGTTTTGGAGCAACATATGTTGTCATCCAAGCAACGTTATCATGGATGCCCCTGCTTATTTCAGCAAAACAATGCCAAGCCACGTGTTAGGACAGCGTGGTTTCGTAGTAAAAGAGTGCGGGTACTTACCTGGCCCGCCTGCAGTCCAGACCTGTCTTCCATGGAAAATGTGTGGCACATTATGAAGCGTAAAATACGACAGCAGATTGTTGAAGGACTGAAGCTCTACTTAAAACAACTTAGGGGTGAACAGCGGCTGCGATGACCAAGAAGAACGCGGAGTTGGAATATAATTACAACACTTTATGTACCTATTTATATACAGATTTGAACAATTCACTGAAATATATTTATTTACTGTGGGTCTAACAAAGAATATACATAATCTTATAAAATATAAAAGCTAAAATGTCTCTTAAAGCCTACTCCAAAAATCTTAAAGTTTAGACTGCCTTCAGTTTTACTCCCTACACTTAACCACGTGTTTCTTACTGCCTGCAGACTTTGTTTTTTTCTACTTGCCCGACTTCTCAAATCTACTTGCCCCCAATATTTTTACTTTTTTTCTGGCTGTGTAGTGCTCATGGCTTATATCTTACTAAAATCCTTCCCGTTGACTATTTACAACACTACACAGTATTTATTATTATTATTATCTATAATTACATTTAAATGGCATTACCTACGTGTAAAATTAAATGCTATTTCACATTATTTGACCAGTAGCAGGTACACACATCTGAACAGGTCAGCCACCTGTTTAAAGCCCGATCGCAGTTGAAATCTTGAGATGAAGGGCCTTTAATGGCTAAAACATTCAATCAATCACTCAATCAATGTTTACTTATATAGCCCTAAATCACTAGTGTCTCAAAGGGCTGCACAAACCACCACGACATCCTCGGTAGGCCCACATAAGGGCAAGGAAAACTCACACCCAGTGGGACATCGGTGACAATGATGACTATGAGAACCTTGGAGAGGAGGAAAGCAATGGATGTCGAGCGGGTCTAACATGATACTGTGAAAGTTCAATCCACAATGGATCCAACACAGTCGCGAGAGTCCAGTCCAAAGCGGATCCAACACAGCAGCGAGAGTCCCGTTCACAGCGGAGCCAGCAGGAAACCATCCCGAGCGGAGGCGGATCAGCAGCGCAGAGATGTCCCCAGCCGATACACAGGCGAGCGGTACATGGCCACCGGATCGGACCGGACCCTCTCCACAAGGGAGAGTGGGACATAGGAGAAAAAGAAAAGAAACGGCAGATCAACTGGTCTAAAAAGGGAGTCTATTTAAAGGCTAGAGTATACAAATGAGTTTTAAGGTGAGACTTAAATGCTTCTACTGAGGTGGAATCTCGAACTGTTACCGGGAGGGCATTCCAGAGTACTGGAGCCCGAACGGAAAACGCTCTATAGCCCGCAGACATTTTTTGGGCTTTGGGAATCACTAATAAGCCGGAGTCCTTTGAACATTAACCTGGACAACATTTTAACAGCTGGTTGGCTCAGATTGTATTCTTTTCATTGCATTCACATAGAGCTGGGCGATATTGGCTTTTATTAATATCTCGATATTTTTATGCCATATTCCGATGTACGATATATATTACGATATTTTGCCTTGAATGAACACTTGATACATATAATGACAGCAGTATGATGATTCTATGTGTCTACATTTAAACATTCTTCTTCATACTGCATTCATATATGCTACTTTTAAACTTTCATGCTGTGAAAGAAATCACAACTAAGTCAATTGACCAAAAGTGTATTTATTAAATACACTTCATTCTCTCACAGGTGACTTTTTACAGGTGTGATCGAAATTATTCAACCCCCACACAATTTTGGTGTGTTACAAAGTTGGACATTTATTCCGTATTTTGTTTATAGTCATATCAATCAATCAATCAATCGATGTTTATTTATATAGCCCCAAATCACAAATGTCTCAAAGGACTGCACAAATCATTACGACTACAACATCCTCGGAAGAACCCACAAAAGGGCAAGGAAAACTCACACCCAGTGGGCAGGGAGAATTCACATCCAGTGGGACGCCAGTGACAATGCTGACTATGAGAAACCTTGGAGAGGACCTCAGATGTGGGCAACCCCCCCCCTCTAGGGGACCGAAAGCAATGTCTAACATGATACTGTGAAAGTTCAATCCATAGTGGCTCCAACACAGCAGCGAGAGTCCCGTCCACAGGAAACCATCACAAGCGGATCAGCAGCGTAGAGATGTCCCCAACCGATACAGGCGAGCGGTCCATCCTGGGTCCCGACGAGCGGTCCATCCTGGGTCTCGACTCTGGACAGTCAGTACTTCATCCATGGTCATCGGACCGGACCCCCTCCACAAGGGAGGGGGGGACATAGGAGAAAGAAAAGAAGCGGCAGATCAACTGGTCTAAAAAGGAGGTCTACTCAAAGGCTAGAGTATACAGATGAGTTTTAAGATGAGACTTTATCAAATAAAGATGCGTCAAATAGACAAATGCAACTTAAATTGTAACACTGTATTTTACAAAATACCAAAAAAGGGACATTTTTCTTAATATCTCATTGACAAAATGATTCAAGCCCCTAGTTCCATTTATCGTTAGTACTTAGTAGAACAGTAATGACATCCTTCAAAGGTGATACACAAGCTTCTTGCAAGCATCTACAGTATTTTAGCCCATTCATATTCTTCTGCAACTGCCTTTTTCAACTCCCACCACAGCTTTTCTAGAGGATTTAGGTCTGGCCACTGTGAAGGCCACTCCAGAGTCTTCCAGCCCTTCTTCTGCAACCACTCTGATGTTGATTTGGAGGTATGCTTGGGATCCTTGTCCTGTTGGAAGGTCCAAGGTCTCCCAAGCCTCAGCTTCCTCACTGACTTCATGACATTTGCAGCTAATATATCCTGCTAGGGAATAGAATTCATAATGCCTTCAACGCGCTGGAGATTCCCGGTACCTGAGGCAGAGAAACAGCCCCAGAGCATGATTGACCCCCCACCATGCTTAACAGTAGGCAAGGTGTTCTTCTAAGCTTCACGTTGATTCATAGGCCCAAAGAGTTCCAGTTTTGTCTCATCACTCCATAGAACAGTTTCCCAAAACCTTTGGGGTTTGTCCAGATGATTTTTGGCATAATGGAGTCTATTTTCCTTGTGCCTGGTAGTCAGAAGTGGGGTGCGCCTGGGAGTTCTGGCATGGAGGCCTTCTTCATCTCGTAGTGCGCACCTTGTTGTCTGGGACCAAAGCTGCGTTCCCCCCTCTGCAATGTCCTGTTGTAGTTCCTCAGCTGTTACCCGGGGGTTTTTCACCACTGTACGCTTCAAATACCGAACCCTTTCTCAAACAATGGCAATAAAAACTTTTCTTATTCTGATTGGAAAAAAAAAAGAACATGAACATGACAACATTAATGTACAGTAGTGTAGTAGACTTAAATATTCATCAAGTACCACCATAAGGACAACATTAAAGTACAGTAGTGTAGTAGACCTAAGTATTCATCAAGTACCACCATAACAAAAAACATTAAATTACAGTAGTGTAGTAGACCTAAGTATTCATCAAGTACCACCATAATAACGACATTAAATTACAGTAGTGTAGTAGACCTAAGTATTCATCAAGTACCACCATAATAACATTAAATTACAGTAGTGTTATAGACCTAAGTAATCATCAAGTACCACCATAATAACGACATTAAATTACAGTAGTGTAGTAGACCTAAGTATTCATCAAGTACCACCATAATGACCAACATTAAAGTACAGTAGTGTAGTAGACCTAAGTATTCATCAAGTACCACCATAATGACAACATTAAAGTACAGTAGTGTAGTAGACCTAAGTATTCATCAAATACCACCATAATGACCAATATTAAAGTACAGTAGTGTAGTACGCTTACCTATTCATCAAGTACCACCATTAATGTACAGTAGTGTAGTAGACCTAAGTATTCATCAAGTACCACCATAATGACCAACATTAAAGTACAGTAGTGTAGTAGACCTAAGTATTCATCAAATACCACCATAATGACCAATATTAAAGTACAGTAGTGTAGTACGCTGACCTATTCATCAAGTACCACCATTAAGGTGCAGTAGTGTAGTAGACCTAAGTATTCATCAAGTACCACCATAATGACCAACATTAAAGTACAGTAGTGTAGTAGACCTAAGTATTCATCAAATACCACCATAATGACCAATATTAAAGTACAGTAGTGTAGTACGCTTACCTATTCATCAAGTACCACCATTAAGGTGCAGTAGTGTAGTAGACCTAAGTATTCATCAAGTACCACCATAATGACCAACATTAAAGTACAGTAGTGTAGTAGACCTAAGTATTCATCAAATACCACCATAATGACCAATATTAAAGTACAGTAGTGTAGTACGCTTACCTATTCATCAAGTGCCACCATTAAGGTGCAGTAGTGTAGTAGACCTAAGTATTCATCAAGTACCACCATAATAACATTAAAGTACAGTAGTGTAGTAGACCTAAGTATTCATCAAGTACCACCATAATGACATTAAAGTACAGTAGTGTAGTAGATTTAACTATTCATCAAGTACCACCATAATGACGTTAAAATACAGTAGTGTAGTAGATTTAAGTATTCATCAAGTACCACCATAATGACATTAAAATACAGTAGTGTAGTAGATTTAAGTATTCATCAAGTACCACCATAATGACAACATTAAAATCCAGTAGTGTAGTAGACCTAGGTATTCATCAAGTACCACCATAATGACAACATTAAAGTACAGTAGTGTAGTAGACCTAAGTATTCAACTACCGCCATAATGACAACATTAAAGTACAGTAGTGTAGTAGACCTAAATATTCATCAAGTACCACCATAACGATCAACATTCAAATACAGTAGTGTAGAAGACCTAAGTATTCATCAAGTACCACCATAACAATCAACATTCAAATACAGTAGTGTAGTAGACCTAAGTATTCATCAAGTACCACCATAATGACATTAAAGTACAGTAGTGTAGTAGACCTAAGTATTCATCAAGTACCACCATAACGATCAACATTCAAATACAGTTGTGTAGTAGACCTAAGTATTAATCAAATACCACCATAACGATCAACATTCAAATACAGTAGTGTAGTAGACCTAAGTATTCATCAAATACCTGCATAACGATCAACATTCAAATACAGTAGTGTAGTAGACCTAAGTATTCATCAAATAGCTCCATAACAATCAACATTCAAATACAGTAGTGTAGTATGTTAGTCAGCCTAAGCATTAATCAAAACAAGGAAGACGTTTTATTTAACAAGCATATTTCATATTTTGGACACTGTAACACTACACACAGTTTGAACAGTAACACTGTGTGTGAATATTTTAGTTGGATTCCTTTGGTGCACCACTAGACGGAGCCTGTATACCACTAGTGGTGAGCATACCACAGTTGGTACATCACTGAGCTAAACCATTACCATTAAAGGGGCCCTATTATGCAAAAAGTCCCGAATTTGTACAGTCATATGTTTATAAAATAATCTTGCCTTCAATCACACGTCTGCTAAATGATCCGTTTGGACTTTTGCCCTTTTAGTGACGTTGTCGGCGGATTATTCATCTCTGGCAAAGTATTCCCCAAAGATCTTTTTGCCAATCCGAAGTCTTAAGTTCCTTCTTTGTCTTTATCCTCTTGTTCTGGGGCAGACTGGCTCGTACATGCACGTGAATGCTCCGCTTTTGCTATTTCTAATGCAAAGTAGCGTACAGTTCTAACTTGTATCCCTCCGTAGACTCGCTATGGAGGCGCCAACAACTACAGGTACAACAAAGATGGCGGAGAGGAGACGCTGTCGAAGTGGAGGCACATGAATAATTGGGCCCACAAAAATGGGACATCTCAAAGTGAAGGTCAGAAAGCCTTTTGTAAAACATCATTTATGCAACATTTTGAGCACGTTATGTAGACCTGGAGAAAATAATCATTATATAACAAATTTAAAGCTGAGAGGTTCAAACCTGCTCGGTGGATTTGTGGTTTGAGTGTCCGCCCTGAGATGGGTAGGTCGTGAGTTCAAACCCCGGCCGAGTCATACCAAAGACTATACAAATGGGACCCATTACCTCCCTGCTTGGCACTCAGTGTCAAAGGTTGGAATTGGGGGTTAAATCACCAAAAAGGATTCCCGGGCGCGGCCACCACTGCTGCTCACTGCTCCAGAGAAGTTGGCAAGTTGTGTAATTCATAAATCCAAACAGAATACAAGGATTTGCAAATCCTTTTCAACCTTTTTTCCAATTGAATAGGCCGCAAAGACAAGATATTTAACTGGAAAACGTTTTTTTTTTGCAAGTATTAGCTCATTAGGAATCAAAAAAGCTGGCACCAGTGGCAAAAAGGACTGAGAAAGTTGAGGAATGCTCATCAAACACTTATTTGAAACATCTCACAGGTGAACAAGCTAATTGGGAACAGGTGGGTGCGGTGGTTGGGTATAAAGACAGCTTCCATGAAATGCTCAGTCGTTCACAAACAAGGACGGGGCGAGGGTCACCACTTTGTCAACAAATACGTGAGCAAATTGTTTAAGAACAATATTTCTCAACCAGCTATTGCAAGGAATTTAGCGATTTCACCATCTACGCTCCGTAATATCATCAAAAGGTTCAGAGAATCTGCACGTGAGCCATGATATTACGGACCTTCGATCCCTCAGGCGGTACTGCATCAAAAAGTGACATTGGTGTGTAAAGGATATCACCAAATGGGCTCAGGAATACTTCAGAAAACCACTGTCGGTAACTACAGTTAGTCACTACATCTGTAAGTACAAGTTAAAACTCTACTAGCAAAGCCAAAGCCATTTATCAACAACACCCAGAAACGCCACCGGCTTCGCTGGGCCCGAGCTCATCCATGATGGACTGATGCAAAGTGGAAAAGCGTTCTGTGGTCCGACGAGTCCACATTTCAAATTGTTTTTGGAAATTGTGGACCAAAGAGGAAATTGACCATCCGGATTGTTCTAGGAGCAAAGTGTAAAAGCCAGCATGTGTGATGGTATGGGGGTGCATTAGTGCCCAAGGCATGGGTAACTTACACATGTGTGATGGTATGGGGGTGTATTAGTGCCCAAGACATGGGTAACTTACACATGTGTGATGGTATGGGGGTGTATCAGTGCCCAAGGCATGGGTAACTTACACATCTGTGAAGGCACCATTAATGCTGAAAGGTACATATGATGCCATCCAAGCAACGTTATCATGGACGCCCCTGCTTATTTGAGCAAGACAATGCCAAGCCACATTCTGCACTGGACTGTTGAACAACTTAAGCTGTACATCCAGCAAGAAAGGGGAATAATTCCACTTGAAAAGCTTGAAAAATGTGTCTCCTCAGTTCCCAAACCTTTAATGAGTGTTGTTAAAAGGAAAGGCCATGTAACACACTGGTAAAAATACCCCAGTGACAACTTTTTTGCAATTTGTTGCTGCCATTAAATTCTAAAATATTTCTAGTGGGAACGTTAAATATCTTCTCTTTGCAATACAAGTTAAAAAGGATTTAAAAAATCATTGTATTCATTTTTTATTTACACAACGTGACAACTTCACTGCTTTTGTAGAATAAACATCATAACATGACTTTTTTAAATCATTGAAATCATTTTGAATGTCCAGTGAAACCCTGGGAATAATATGCATCTATAAAGTAGTTTATCTTTCTCTCTTTTTTTATTGTTATTTTGACAGGAAAAAAAAGACATGTACTGCATGCAATTAAATATCTCTTGAACTTGATCTATCTAATTATGCAACAGATATTATAATTATCATACTTTGAAACATTTTTAGGGCTAAAAACATAGGTAAATATCTTTTTTATCTATCTAGTTTTTTTCGACCACAAAATCCACAGATTTTTTTTTTCTTACAGCCTAGCTAAAATATAATTTTATAATATCCATCCATTTTCTACTGCTTATTCCCTTTTGGGGTCACGGGGGGCAATATAATTTTACAGTAAAATAGAGTGTGACCATTTCACTGTCAATTTTATGGTAATTTTTTGACCCGCAAAATTCACAGATTTTTTTCTTTTCTCACAGCGTAGCTAAAATATAATTTTATAAAATATAAATATATAAAATATAATTTTACAGTAAAATAGAATGGAACCATTTCATTGTCAATTTTATGGTAATTTTTTTTTCACGGCAAAATCACAGATTTTTTCTTTTCTCACAGCGTAGCTAAAATATAATTTTATAAAATATAAATATATAAAATATAATTTTACAGTAAAATAGAATGGAACCATTTCATTGTCAATTTTATGGTAATTTTCTTTTCACGGCAAAATCACAGATTTTTTCTTTTCTCACAGCGTAGCTAAAATATAATTTTATAAAATATAAATATATAAAATATAATTTTACAGTAAAATAGAATGTGACCATTTCACTGTCAATTTTATGGTAATTTTTTTTTCACAGCAAAATCACAGATTTTTTCTTTTCTCACAGCGTAGCTAAAATATAATTTTATAAAATATAAATATATAAAATATAATTTTAGCGTAAAATAGAATGTGACCATTTCACTGTCAATTTTATGAAAACATTTTTTTGACTGCAAAATCCACATTTTTTTTTCCTTACAGTGTAGCTTTTATATATATACATATATATACACACACACTGCGATGAGGTGGCGACTTGTCCAGGGTGTACCCCGCCTCCCGCCCGAATGCAGCTGAGATAGGCTCCAGCATCCCCCGCGACCCCAAAAGCGACCAGCAGTAGAAAATGGATGGATATATATATATATATATATATATATATATATATATATATATATATATATATATATATATATCCTGGATGAAAACCAACTGGGAGACTAGTCAGGATAGAGGGAAAGATGAATGCAGCAATGCACAGAGACATTCTGGATGAAAACGATCTAACCTAATGGAGCTTGAGAGGGCGCTGCAACAGAGAGGTAGGAGAGAAATTACCCTAAGATAGGTGTGCCAGGTTTGTGGCGTCATATTCAAAAAGACTTGAGGTGGAAATGTTTGCCAAAGGTGCATCAACTCAGTATTGAACAAAGACCGTGATTTTTTGGTTGTATTTAAAAGTGCAATGCTTTGCAGCCAGACAGCCTTTGAAGGAGCATAGGTATGGGCAGCATCTATCAAATTTAATTTGCAGGAAAGGAATGAGTTCAGGGTTGAATTGTCCATCCTCGTTCTATTCTCTCTCACTATCTTTCTAACCATGCTGAACGCCCTCTGACGCACACCAAAGTGTCTTCATCAAATGCAACACAGTCTGGAATCTTCCAACTCTTCCTAGCATACTCCTTCCCCTTCAAGCTGTCCCGGATTAACTGAAATTCTGGTTTCCAATCATTTTTCAGAACTGGCAAGCGTACTTCTTCTTCTTACTCGTCGTCGCCTTGTTTCTTCTTTGTTCCACCTCGTCTCGTTATGTTTTTGGACATTACTACTCGCCGTAGTTTTGAAGCAATGCATGATGGGGACTCCGGATGTCGTGTGTCAGTGTATTAACGTGGAATAAACACACGCTGAGAAATAGCTTTGTGGCTGCCTGGAGATAAACCTGTGGATAACGGAG